>NW_026057468.1:0-42543 GCF_019202705.1 Hemisphaericaspora subhashii | reverse complement strand
CCAATGTATGATACACTGACAAGCATCCTAATGGATGTTTATTTTGATCATTAAAGTTTATCCAAAAAGTGATATTCACGTGCCACGCCTTGCCCGCCCAATTCGTTAAAACTTTTTTCTTCACTTTGCTTCAATTTGGCGTAGTTGATTCAAACTTTCACCGCAAATTTTGTCGATTTTTTTTGCCATTTTGGGATCTCATGTTCAATTCCGAGTATGATAATTAAGATTTTTTTGTGGTTATTGGTGATATTCAAGTTAAGGTTCTCAAGCAACTGCTACAAAAGTAGGTTTAGATAATGAAAATAATGTAGACACCCCAAATTAATCCAAACCAAGTGCATCTAAAATAATATACAAATCTGATGTTAGCTGAACGACTTGCTTCTCACCACCAAAGCTTTAGAAAGTACTCCCGCCCCACCTACTATATTTGCAAATGATGCCAATGTAAACAAGATAATCATTCATGTCTCTTGAAGTTTGTAGGTGGTGAGTAACATCCTCGAGAACCAGATATTAAAGTTGATAAAGTTGAGGTAAATAAAACTGGTGGTTAAATGTCGGTCTTTTGAGATCCACTGGGTAAATGCATTTCTTCCACTTAGCCAAATGGCGTGTCGCCCTGCACTCGGCTCAAGGGTACCTTCTGTGCTTACACATTGTTTAGATTTCATTCAGTTATAGATATTATTTATATATTTGTATTTCTATGAGGATAAAAATTTTGCAACCATTTGCAAAGCCGCACTTTTCTCAGAAATACTAAACTTAACTTACATCCTACAAAGAGAGTTTTACCTGTTTGTCACAATGAATAGGAATATATATGGGTATGCATCGGTAAATTTAGTTTCTTTACCTTACCCTTGATCAAGAATATACAGTTTAACTTGGGAGTTATAAAGACTGTTCTCTATAAAGCTCCATGGCTGCCTCCGTAATGATCGTCTTCAATACCTTCCGAGCTTGCTCCGTTGCGAGTAAATCATTGTCAGTTTCCGAAACATATCTGAGAATCCTAAAAACTGATTCCCGGTATCTTTTGGGAAATATCACCTTATTCGTTTCAGAAGTCCCTAGAATTAAATCATGTAGTAACACAATAGCAGTTCTCCTCATAATCAAAAGAGTAGGCAGTTTAGTAAAGTTTTGTTTAATGTGTGTAGTCTTCGGCTGAGGGTTTCTATAATATGACCAACTGTTTTGCAACCAAATTTTTCGCAGAGAGATCCTCTTAGTCAAATAATACAGCAAATATAAAATAAAGAGGAAGAATGCCGATTCCCAAATTTATTCAAGGGATAGTTTGGTAAGGTACTGGGCGTTCTATCAAATAATTAAATGGGCTACGCTTATCTTGTGCAAAATTTGATCTAAAGTATGACCTTTCGGAATAATTTATTTACGTATGGTCACTGAATACAATGGCATTTGACACTAGCCATAAACAATTACAAGACCACAGCTGACTCTAGAGGAGCTCTCATGTTTTAAAGCGTCATCTATTTCGTACCTGATTTACCGAAACTACTTACTTGCTTGTAATAGCCACATCTCAAAACGCTAACCAATTTAGCTTATTTAAGAATTCAGCCCGTGTATTAGTTCAGATTTTAATTTCCATTCCTCATATTTATTATCTCCTGACTTTTCATTTATATGATTTAAAAATTTCAAATTTATTACTGATTCTCCTCTCTCGTCTAGATGGAGAAGTTACTTCCGAAATGTAAATATATTCTATCAGTTATCGTAAATTAATTAATTATTGAAAAATTATGATCTAAAATTATTCAAGTCACCTGTTTTATTATTTCTTCTTTACCCCGGGATTCATTTATTACAAAAAATTAATTAAATTACCCCAGAAAATCTTTGAATGACTCGAAAACCTACAGATCATGAAAATAAAGTTTTATCCAATAGAATAAATCGGCTTAGTAAATATAGATAAGCGAAATACCCTACAAGATTATATCAGACCACATTTGCATCTCTTCCAAAGAAAACAAAAACCAACTCACATCCATTCATTCCCACTAAGACATATAAGCCTCGTTTTGCATCTTTGGTCATGTAAACTGATTTCTTCAACCGCAGGGTCAAAATGATTTGTAACCGGAATAAGAATTGTAAAAACTGGGGTAAAACGACATTTCTTCAAACAAGGTTTGAATCCCTGATTTAAACATCCTTTAAGGTTTTCGTAAACCTACACTAGTCCGAGGAAATCTTTATGCACACTAATTTCTTCATATATAAATAGGATTGGTAGCGCACTGGATCGACATTTGAAGATATGGGATTGGACCTATTTGTCGGACAAGATTTGGAATTTGGATGAAGTCCATGGACTATCCAATATAAATAGGATTATGATTACAAACGCCTTCTTCGGAAAGAATAGCATCTTTGCAATCTTAAATGAAAGATAAATAGATCTTTGTTGGTGTTATAGCTGTTATCAATGGACCCTGGAACTGCGTTATTGGCATTGACATTGTATGGATGTGAGATACGAGAATTGCCTGACATACGCATCTCAAGATTGACATACACATGGATAACAGGTCGAAGGAACTTGGTAGAGAAATGGGTTGCTGTACTACAAGTAGATATACTGCCTTGCTGAATTTTGTAAAAACAAAATCAAGAATTTGATGTTGGCTTAGGAAAAACCTCGGGTGAACTTCCAAAAACGTTACAGGGGAATGTATAATTGAAAAAACAAAGTGCTTTTTTATCTGAAAAGGGGGTTGTCGAGCAATCAATTAAAACATGAATGCATATTTTTGTCATCCTTTAAAATCAATTGATCAAATCGGATCAATCTTGAGAAATTAGCTACAGGGTTAAGTACAATCTAAAATATAAAACTTAAATGAAAATACTAAATAAATAACTAAATAAAACAAAGGTTACTGGAACCCTTAACTTAAGAACTGAAAATTATATGTAAAAAAATTCATGCAAATATATAATAGTAATATGGATCGTTAAAAACTATCATCATCATCATCATCATCATCTCTTACCCGAGAAACTGCTTTACCTTCTTCTCATTCATTCTCTCTCATCTAATCACAACCAATGAAAAATCAAGAACCACCTATTGTTTCTTAAAAGTGAACACAAAATCTAAACAATCTAACATAATTACACAAAACTTAAAATTTTCTCGGAGCCAAATGCTTGACTTGAGTCAACTGATGATTTCGGTAATTAAAATACGTTCCATTTAATGAATCACAAAAAAACTGTAAACGGTTAACTAAATTTTTCCACGGAGTGATTATTTCCGGCGCCTTTATGGACAGGTCTAAGCAGGTGTAGTAGCATGTTGATGTTGTTGAGGATATTGTTGATGTTGTTCATGTGAATGACTTGGTAAATATTTTTCTAATAATTTTCTTAATGCCACTTCATCAGTAGCAATTAAATTTTGATCCCAATCAATTACTAATGGAGCTTTAAATACTTCTGAAGGTAAGACATCTCTTTGAGTATCACCTAATTCTTGTATACTATTAAATGTATCATGAATCATTTCATATTCTTCTGGAGTAAAAATCTTATCATGGAAATCAATTCCTTTAATTGTAACTGAATGTCCCAGAGATTCATAATAATGTTTTCTTCGATCAGATAAAAATGGATAACATTTATGTAAACTGGTTTTTGAATGATTATCTTTAAGACATTGATTTACAAATATTAAATATTGATCATATGTTGGCATTTTATCTTTCATTACATCAATTTCAAATTGTGGTTGTTCAGGTAATTGAATTTGTTTATTATAAGCTAATCTTAATAAATTATATAATTTATTAGATAATGGTAATTTAGCATTATGAAATATAGAAATAGTAGCTGGTTGACTTTGTAATGTTTTAAAGAGTGACATCTTTAGCTGTTGTTAATATAATTGTTATAGTATAAAGTATAAAGTATAAAAGAAAAAGAGATAAAAGTTTTTATAAGAAAAAAGGAAAGTAAAGAAATTTTATCAAATATTTATAGTTGAGGAACCAAAGAGAGATAGAGAAATGTCGGAGAGATTTACCTATGTATTTGAGGGTAAGTAAGTATGAAGATGACTCTCTTTTAAACTTTCTTCCTCGGAAAATAAAAGAATTGGATGATTAATCATTTAGTTTAAAAAATATTTTATTTTTTGGAGAATTGGTTTGTTAACAGTTTGTTAATAATCCCGGGAGTCACGGTGGCATCTAAAAAAAAAATGTCTCTGTCCTGTAATATTACGTACAATTTGCCTCTCTACCATTAGTGTAACTGAAAAAATGATTCCTTCATGTTTTTTTTTTTCAGAAGCCACTTTAAAGCAACGGAGATATATCACCGTTGAAACAAATCATTAAATTGTACAAATATCGGAAACAAGGAAATCCATTTATCCCGGCCATTAACTACCGTTCTTATTCTCTCTTGTTTTCCGTTTGAATGACTCCCTTACCTTCTTATCTTTTGACTTCTTCTTCTTCTTCTAATTTCACTTCCTTTCTCCCTGTCTTGAATGACACTGTTAAAAGAAAGAATTATATTCATAATTTTTTTAATCCTGATTACATAATCAAAAGAATTTACATATTTCACGTGACTAGTGCCAACCATCAAGTCACACCGATATTTATTCAAATATCAAGATCTAATCTTTACTTTACTCTTGTAATTAATCCCTACCCCCCTTATACCCTGAAACTAATTAGAATATGTGTCGATTTATGATCTATAAAGGAAAGGACCCAATGGTTCTTTCCGATCTTTTAACAAAACCAGCTCATTCAATAATTAATCAATCATTTGATTCTCGATTAAGATTAGATATGAGAAATCCTATAAATGGAGATGGATTTGGTGTTGGATATTATACTGATAAAAACTTACCTTGTATATTCAAAGCAATAACACCTGCTTGGAATAATGTTAATTTAAATAACTTATCACAATGTACTCAATCACATCTTGTTTTTGGACATGTTAGAGCTTCAACTCAAGGGGTTTTATCTGAAAGTAATTGTCATCCATTTTCATTTGGTAAAATAATGTTTATGCATAATGGTGGTATATCAAGTTTTAATTTAATTAAAAAGAAATTGATTAATCATATTGAAGATGAATTTTTCATCTATATTCAAGGTTCAACTGATTCAGAATGTTGTTTTGCCTTGTTTTTAGATACGTTATATAAAATGGGATATAATCCAAATGATTTAAATTTACAAATCTCCCATTCAATATTAAAACAAGCCCTTTTAACCACAATTGAATTAATTAAAAATTGGCAATGTGAAATCACTCAAGAACCTTCGTTATTAAATTTTGCAGTCACAGATGGTGAATCAATAGTGGTAAGTCGTTATATTACTTCTAGAACCGATGAAGCAGCTTCATTACATTTTAGTACCGGGTCAAAATTCTTTGAATATCAACCGGGTTTATTCAAAATGGAAAGGTTAAATCGATCACAAGATGTTATATTTGTTGCTAGTGAACCATTGACTTTTGAAAGAGGCGATTGGATTTGTGTTCCGACAAATACTATAATAACAATCACTTCCAAAAATACCGTGTTAATGCACCCGATTAGAGATGAATTTTATGATGATGAAGGGACAATTGAAAGATCTTCTGGGTTGGCCATGCGGAAAGGGTTAATAGGCGGAGTTCCAACAATGGCTGATAATAACAACAACGGCAGTGATGAAGATTTACCAATTCATATCCATCATCCTTCAAATGGTGATCTTATTGATAATGAATCTATCGATGAAGTGGATTCTTCAATTGCAGAAGTCCCCCCCTTAGCACGAGAAGGAAGGAAATCAATCGTCTCGGATCTAGATAGAAGACGAACAAATGATGGAGAATCAGTTTATTGAGTTAGTTATATAACTTTACATTTTCAATAATAGACGTTTGCAATAGCCTGGTTTCTCTATCTCTAAGAATGTTTTCGTATTTATTTTATTTTATAAAAAAGATTGTAATATATGCATAGAAATATTATAAAAGGAAATTGTATTGTAATTTACATGTCATCATAAAGAAGTCGTATTAAATGAATCACACACACATGTTAAATTTAACCTTTACTTGCAGCTCTAGTTAATTTAACCCTTTTGCTTCCTGCCTCTTCATCAAATGCTAAAAGTTCGTCCTCTTCTTCCTCTTCCATATCTCTTTCCCCTCCAGAGTCTGAATCTTCACTAGATAAATCATCATCATCATCTTCTTCATCATGACCACCTTTGAGATCATCACGATGAAGTCTCACAGGACCAGAATTTATTAAAGATCCAGTTGAATCATACAACGGATGTGATTTCTTATATGACAATCCATCATCATTTGGATCAATATATTCATCATCATCATCATTAGCTTCAAACTCTAAATGAGAAACAGGATTACCGATGTGTTCTCGTGTATTTGTAACATCCTCTATAATTATATCATCATCATCACTTGAAGTTTCTAATTCATCGTCATCATCGCCATCATTTTCCCCATGAACAACTTTACCAGCATTTCCACTTCCACTCAAAGCATGATGATGAGAACTAGTTGTTGCTGCTGTTGGACTGGATAATTGCTGAGACATATAGTTTGAGAAATGGTCATCATCATCTGAACCAGATTCATCGCTGTCTAATAAATATTTCTTCTTGGAACCGGTGGTGGTGGTAGCAGTAGTGTTTTGTAGTTGCACTTCCCGTTCTTCTTCTTCGTCCTCATCATCATCTTCGTCCTGTCCTGCAAAAAGGTTTTCAAAATCGCCGGTATTGGCCGACGAGTTAAAATTGTCTATTTTAAGTTCACCAATCAATTCCCCCAATCCTTCATCAAATGTATTACTTTCATCTTCATCTTCATCCTCCAGAGGTTCATCATTACCTCCTAATATAGCATTGTATTTTTCTCGAGTATCATACAATACATTACTTACATAATCTTCCCAAACTTCTTGATCAACTTTTACATCAATCAATTCACTTAATGAATTGGCAGGATATAATTGAATAAACTTAACAACTTCTTCGGCAATCAAAGTTAAATGTCCCATAAATCCTAATCTTAATCCATTATGGCTCAATTCATAATCAGTACATAATTTTTGTCCTTCAATGATTTTATTGGTAATATCTCCAGAATCAAATAAATCAATTGCTAAATATTTATTAAATCCAATATCCATTGATCCATTTAATACTTGTTGTACAATATCAAATACAACATTATGCAAGAAATTATTCCAGGGAAATCGGAAAAACATAGTTAGGATATTTGAAATGATTTGAGTATCAAATAATGCAATCTTTAAGAAATCTCCAACAACTGGATTTGATCTAATTTGCTCTTCAGTTAAATTTGAATTAGCATGAGGAGCATCTTCATCTTCTATAGTTGTTTCATCAGGTCTGATAGAATCATCTTGATCATTATTAAATTCCTCAATTGTATCATTAAAATTATCTTCTGATTTGGTGGTTGACTTATCCTTTTTATTTTCATCATCAGGTAAGACCATGATTTCATTATATTTAAAACTTATTGGATCATATTCTTTCATTCTTAATCTCAACTCATCACGTTCTTTAACAATATCAAAACCTCGATTATCATTCAAAAGTGCCATATTTGAACAATGCAATAATTCAGCAATTAATTCACAAATTTTAAATCTTTCAAATCCTAATGGTTCAATTTCTCCAAATGGAGTTCTTAATTTTGAATCAAGATCTTCTTTAATTAAGATTTTATTGAATTCATTTATCCTTTCACCAAATACTCGTAATAAATGTCCTAAATATATTGGATCTCTACCGGTTGGAGGATGACTTTCCAACGTTACATATAGCACTGGTAATATATCATAATCGGAATTATTCTTACGGATAATTTCTATTATTATACCAACACCGTTAGCTAATGCATAACCCCCCTTTAACATGATATCACATAAACGAGTCATTTGAGGTAATGAAACTAATTCTCTAGTTAATTCATTAGGACCAATGGTAGAATTATCAGTTGTGGAATTGGCAGAAATTGTAATAAGGGCTTTCAAGAAATCAGCAGCAGAACTTTGTCGAACCAATAACATGTCATAATCCTCTTCTTCGCCTTCTTCTTCTTGTTCTTCCTTTTCGTTTTCATTTTTTGACTTATGCACAAGGTCCTTGGTCTTTTCATCAACATCTAACGCATTGATTAAATGAGTTATCAAATCTTGATTCTGTAAATAATGTATTATACCAGTAGAACTATCGGGTTTGTCAGTTGAAATTAATTTCAATAAAAAATCCATCAAAGGAGGATTTGATAAATGATTCATGAATTTCTCAACCAAATTAGATTGATTATCAACTAAATAACTAATCATTTCGTCACATTTCATATCTAATAAATGCTCCATTATTTTCATGAAGAATGTTGATAAACTAATAGATAAAGGTTCTTTGGCATTTAGTATTGACCATAATTTATTCAAATTATCGATTGATTCCATAACTGTATCAGTTAATGACCAGACATCCGCACTCAATATTTCGGCTGCGATAGTTGCTCTTCTATTAGCTCGATCTTCGGGACTTTCTTCTTCCTCTTCTTCCTCTTCGTCTTCTTCTTCCTTTTCATCTTCGTAATCATCATCGTCATCATCTAACTCTTTCTTGTCTTTTTCAACTTCGTCCGAATCATCATGGGTGGTTTCCTTCTTGTCAGATTCATCAGATCCATGAGGGGTTTCTTTTGAGGTTTCTTCTTTATCTTTCTCAAGTAATTCTTCTCCTTCATTAATAACTAAATCTACTAACATACTCAATACATTCTCTTCACGTAAAAACTCCAATAACATCGGGTTATTTGATAATAATTCTTGTAATAAGTCATTTTCATCCAATAATTTCAACAAGACATCATATGAAGAAGTAGAAGATTGACTTCCTGAAGAAGTATCTCCCAGTTCTTGGTTGATAGCATGGTTTTCTAAAAGGGTGGATATATTCGAAAGTGATGTGAAACCATTACTAAATTTCCAGAATGAGCCTGACATAATGAACTATTGTTGTGGTATAAATGCAATGGAGGAAATGATAAATAATATAAAAATAAAGGAACACTAATATAATTTATAATACAAAATAAAAATGCTGTTGTAAAAAATGGAAATGGATGCTTTAATTGGACATACAACTTTTTTGTAGATCAAGGTTTACTCCCAATACTTGTGGTTGTTAGGTTTTCGATCAATGCAATTTAATAAAACGTTTCCAAAGAATGAAATGGATATCTTTTTGCTTTTCCTAAATATCAAATTTTCTTTATTGGTTCAAGTTGTTAAGATTCAATTTCCAAAATTAGAATGCAAAATTAATGAATTAAATGCTTGAGGAAGGGGGGGGGAGATTTTTCTTTCTTTTCAAAAAGGAAATGTAAAAAGAAAACACAGTCTTTCTATAATTCCAATGATAAGTTGTGTATAAGTATTGAAAAGTGTACTTAAAGTAGAGGGGGTTAAAAGGTGGGAAGTCTTGGTGTACCTGGTGGTTGTAAAAAAGGAATTTCTATTTTGGTTGGTTGGTTGTAAAAAAAAAAAAAATTTTTGATGGACAACAATATCCTGCATATAACCCAAACCAATTTAAGTCACATGACCTTAGCGTTTAAAAAAAATTTTCAATTAAATTCAATTGAACAAAAGACATTGGGTACTTATTTGCTTAATAAACTAAGCATCATATAAATATATAAGAACGTCAAACATGTTTCGTTCATCTATAGTGAGGTTAACTAAACCATCGGCATTACTTAATACAAGCCGTATGTACACGGCGTCAGCATCATCAGCTACTTCAACCCCAATCAACACCATACAATCCAAACCAGACTTGTCAGCATTAAAACTTTCTTCAAATGGTTCCAAAGATTTATACGCCATTTTCAGATTGCATAACTTACCATACCTTGTAACTAAAGGTGATAAAGTATATTTACCATATAAATTAAAGGGTGCCGATTTTGGCGATGAGTTGGATTTAAATGATGTTACTACTTTAGGTTCTCCAACTTATACTTATACTGAAAAATCAGGAATTCCACAAGAATTATTCAAATTGAGAGCTAAGATAACAGAAGTTACCAGAGAACCATTATATCTTACAGTCAAGAAGAAGCAAAGATGTAGAAGAAAGAAAACTTATGAAAATGAACATTTCCAAACAGTTTTGACCATTAGTGAATTGAAATTAAAGTAAATTACATAGGATAATAGAATATCTTGTAAATAGAAATAGTGATTCTAAAAAAATGTACATTAATATAAATACATATAACGTTATTATCGTTGAAAGTTTCGTTTACTATTAAATCTAATCTCTTCTGCCAATTTAGTCGTGTCAAAATTAAAATCATAATCTGCTGAATTAACAAATGGATCATTTAATAATTCCAGGGCAGTAGGACGTTCCCTTGGATCGATTGTAAAACATAAATTGATAAAATTCATCGCGTCTTTTGAAATCAAATGAACAATATCCTTGGGGATAGGTGGAGCTAATTTCTCTTTACCTGTTTTATAAATAACACTAATTGCAGCCTCATTTGACCAAGGTCTCTTACCAGCAAACATTTCAAGTACTACACATCCAAGTGACCAAATATCAATCTTGGCACTATATCCTTCAACCATACTATCTATAACCTCTGGTGCCATCCAAAAAATAGTCCCTTGCATCGACATATTGGCATTATTGGCATAAATATCATTTGACCTCTTGGAAATACCAAAATCCGATATTTTACAAGTCCCATCAACTTCCAATAAAAGATTATCAGCTTTCAAATCACGATGAATGATATTATTACTATGCAAATACTCCAAACCAAGTAATACTTGTTTTGTTATGAATCTTACCAATGATTCTTCAAACTTCCCATATGATTTCAAACATGATGCAATTGATCCACCGGCAACATATTCCAAAAATAAACTATAAACATTATTCTTTTGTTCATATCCCAAATATTGCACGATATTTATATGATCCAAATCTTTCATCGTCTCAACTTCTTTATGTAACGCTTCAATCCCACTAGAATTAAACCTCTTATTATAAACTACCTGCTTAACGGCCAACATTTCTCCAGTAGTAACATTTAAACCCAAATATACATCACCAAACGACCCTCGTCCAATTAACTCACCCTTAATCCAAGCAAACTCTTGAAATTGTCCATTCTTGTTACGTAACTTACTCACAAATCCTCGTTCAATTTCTTTTGAAGTAACTTCAATAACTTTCTGTCCCCACATTTTGGTATTTGACCGTCCTAAACCCAATTTAATACTATTTTCACGAGATAAATTGGCAAATGTATTTGGAGGTGAAACTTGTTTTCGTTGCATAACTTTTCGACGAGCTTCATTAGCAACACCTCTAATTGTCTTCATTCTCCTACGACGAGTAGTTAAGTCCTGACCAGTGGATTCACCTTTCAAAACCACATCACCGGCCGATTCTTCTGGTGTTTCAACTGTGGGTGATTTGTTGGCATTGGAAAATGTCCGTGATATTGTCGGTTTTCTCCCGACTGTCAAAAAGGTAGATTCTGGAGAAGTTGACGCTGTTCTCACGGCAGCATCATCTTCTGGTTGTTTAGTAGGCGGTGGTGGTGGTTGTGGTGACATGTCGACAACTGGGGATATTGGAGAATCATCTATGATTGGCTTGTCAAGATTTGTATGGGGGAAATATTTCTCTAAATTGCTATAGACTTCTTCAACTGGGGGTCTAACCCGCATGTTTTTCTGACCATGAACATGTCCTGTGTTCTTGTTGTCATGTGAAGGTTTGCTATTGGTAATATCCCTCTGGATTTTAATTGGCTTTACAAAGAAGTCATCATCATCACCATCACCATTATTATTATTTTTCTCATTGTTGGGTTGTTGTACCACCGGCTTCTTCATTGACTTGACAAAAAATTCATCTTCAGGTGATGACACATTTTGATTATGCTTATTAGGATGCTTGCGGTCTTTCTCCGGCGTCAGCGATCCGGGCTTCTTCATCGACTTCACAAAGAAATCACCATCATCTTCATCATCACTATCATCATGACTCTTAGAAAAACTGTTTTGAATTGAACTATTATCCGATCCGTTACTTTTACTGGTATGTGTAGATGCAAAACTATTGGTCAGCCCTGAACGACAACGACGAAGTATAGAATCTTGCTTCTGGATCTGAGTCTTCCTATCACCCGGTGGAGGTGGTGCTGCCCGTTTTGCAATTATAGACTTATCACTACCTGAATCAACCGAACTTGTTCTGTTTAAGATTGGATCACTCTTATTCACAAACGGAGTTGAATTTGTACCTTTACCTTTTGCTATTTGCTTATGAGGTTGTTGTTGTTTTGGAGTAGGATGTGTATTCACTAATGTTCTAAGATCATCTTTCAGAGGCAGCAGGAGTGTCGTCGCAGATATCGGAGATTTCAGTTTGCTATCAGCCATTACGACAGATGATGAATAAATATTAGGGATCTGTTTGGGAGGATGTTGTTCAAAAGGTGATTTCCGTCTCTTATCGAAATCGATTTCTCTATTGCTATGACGAATTACTCGGAATGAACTGGGTGAACCATCAACAGCAGTAGCATGTGGTGATATCTGTTCTGGTTCTCTCTCCACCCGTGGATGAGGACTAGTATCAATTTGTAACAGAGGAACTCTTTGTTGAGGCGTAGCCGTCATCACTGATAATCTATTATTATTGCCAGCCAACTTTCTGTCGTTTCGAGCAGGGACCGGGAGTTGAAGCGGGAATGATGGTTGTTGACGACCTTGTGTTGATGTTGATGATGCACGGGATCTTGTTGGTTTTCGTTCTTCATGAATACTCGACATGACATCAATTTGATCTTTGAAATTCAAATAATCGACCTTGGTATCTCTAGTCGACGATAATAGATATTGTGGAGTAGGTACATATTCAAACGATTTTGAATCTGAAGATGTAGTTGACAAACTAGTAGTAGCTCCCGGGGATTTCAATTCTTGATGAATCACAAATTTGAGTAAATTATCCAGTTGCATTAATGTTTCAATCACATCATCAGGTAATGCACTTCCTTCCTTCGCGTTGAAATCAGTTAAATGAAAAGTAATTGCCCCAATATTGATTACACCTATTGCCCTTTTGATGGCCAGTTTGATATTTGCACCATTGGCAAGATCAGATTGCGTAAGTGATAGCGGTGTGAACAGTTTATTGTCCTTACTTACCAAAATGAGTTTCGATGTTTCATAGTCATCCATTTTTGGAATGTAAATTTCATCCAATATTTCCAATGGATCAGGCGATTTTCGCTTTGGACCACCAGAAGTGGTAGTACTATTAGTAGCACTAGTGATTGTAATTTCTCCCTCTCTACCATTTTCAATCAATTCATCTTCTTGTCCATATGGAGTCAACAGATCTGATCTTGATGATTTATAACTATCAAATGATTGTCTAGACTTATTCTGTTTCAGAATTTCTTGAAAATCCGGATTTGCATCTAATGGTGGAAGAACATCAATTGTTGGGAATTTTGTATCATATGGAGACATTCTCTTTGCTTGTTTTGATGCTGACAGTGATGCATGTTTTACTATTCCAGCGGCTTTATCGGTTCCATATTTCCGTAACGTACTGAAAATCCCCGATTTCTTCGGTTCACTTTTAGTAGTCGATATTGAGTTTACAGTGCCACTGCTACCACTCTTTGTGAGTGGTCGATTATCGTAATAATCCACTGACGATGGTTTTGAAATAGGTGGCTTTTTGTTGTAGGTATTTGAATAAGTATAAGGAAGTGATGAATTGGAATTGGCATTGGAAGTTTCATGGGAAGTTGATCTAGCATGCTTTCTAAAAAACAGATGATGTGAAGGAGATGGCAACATATCCTTTTTCAGAGTATCAATATACGAATACGGCCTTTGAGTCATGGTTCCTACTTGTCCTGTTGTGGCTACACCTGTGCCAACAACGCTGAAACCCTTCAGGGGATTTGCACTGGGAACCAATGTTATTGAGGATGTTGATTTATGCTTCGGATATCCGGTTGGTGTCGACTTTCTATAGTCATTCTTGTTAGCCAGCAGACAACTTAGTGGGGAACTTTGTGATTCATTAGAGTCTTTTCTCGGTTTGAGTTGTTGTTGTTGTTGTGGTAAAGTACCTCCAAAACTATCCAATTCTTGTGATGATTCTCTTCTCAATAATTCAAGAAATCGATCAATTGAATTTATTCCATCATCCAATACCAAAAATTTCCCAAATTGTTTCCAAATCATTGAACCTTTTTCAAAATTTTCCAATTCTAAAAACCTATTTCCTGATATTTCATTTCTTCTAAATGTTTCCTTCCAAGAATTATTAAATCCATTTTTATCCAACCATTTAATAACATTGGCAATATTCCATTTATGGGATGCATTTACTAATGGAGATTGTGTATTCATGGCATATCTCACAAATCGTTTATCCTTACTTGCCTTCTCTGAACTTGGGGTCGTGATTGAGTTATTTGAACCTTGTGACATTGTTGACGCATCAGACTGTTGCCTATAATGGTCTTGTGGTTCTTGATGAGCTACTATTTGGCGTGGTGGGTCCATGGATGGTGGTTCAAGATGTTCATAAGGTGGATCATTACTTTTTGCTCGATATAAAATTCCTGATTCAGTGGTCAGTTTCCTTCTTGGTGTCAACATGTCTGTAGATTTTGATTTTTCATAGTCTTTCATATTATTTGACAGCGTGTGTGAGAGACGATGTAATTCATCTGATGTTTTGATATAGTTGTAACTTCCGATTATCAGACCTACTCCTCCATGTGATGTTGATGCCGATTTTGGTGGTGATGATGGCGCCGAGTTAGATAGAAGGGTGGAGTCTCCTTCCGATGTTTCAAGAACAGGACTTATTAATGGATCTTGTCTTCTAGAAGCTGACCCATATGGGAAGAGATCGGCTCTAATAGGTGAAATAACTAAGTCTTGATCATCATGTTCTGAGAAACTGAAGTTAGAAACGTGACTAGTCTTTGCTGTTAGTGGTTCATGACTTTTAGACTTTACCACTAATTCAGTTGGTGAAAATGAAAAAAATTCATCATTTGGGGTACCATTTTGATCATTTCGTTGTTGTTTAGAGTCATCTGGTTGTGATACATGGGACAAACGTCTTGGTTGTTGATGTTGATTAAGATATTGTGGTCGCAGTAAAGGGGAATGAGGAGGATGTAATAAATCTCGCTGTTGTTGTTGTTGTTGTTGTTGTTGTTGTTGTTGTTGTTGTTGTTGTTGTTGTTGATAATGCTTGAGATCATTTAATGATGAAGGATTATGGTTGTAAGTAGCTCCCTCAGAAAAGACTCTTAATTGACTATTATTATGAGATCCTACCAGTGGTTGTAAATAAGATGTTGTACCCTCATTGCTTCCAACACTCAGTTTTGAAGTATTACTCATACTAAAAGGAAGTTTTATTCTTTGAGTATCATAACTTACTGATCTTCTCTTTGAATTATTGATATTAATTCCACCAAGTTGAGATCCACCACTCATAATTGTATCCCCACTAGAAGTTGGAGTAGGAACTGTAGGGATATTTGATAATCGATTGTACGGATGCACTTTGATTGGAATAGATGATAAATAAATAAATAAATAAATAAGTAACTGTATGAGTTTGTTTGTACAAACACAAATAAACACAAATTGGTTGTAAAAAAAAAAATCCATTCAAAACAGAAGAATAAGAAAAAAAACAAAGAGAGAGAGAAATGCCAGAAAAAAAAGGTTAAAAATAGAACTTTAATGACATCATCCATCCATCCATGCATCCATCCATCTTCTTCAATGGTATTCTGGGCAATATCAAAAGCGTTAACTATTACTAGTTGGCATATCTTCCAGCTATGAAAAACCAATCGATTAGCTTAATCATCAATATATATTGGGTAATTATTAGATTTGATGCACCTCTAAATAAACACAATCATATACATTCAAGATGACTTGGTTTTACCCTGTCACACCAATTGCAATTGAGCTAGTTATTAACTACTAGAGAACATCTCTATATAATAAGCGCTATGTCCTTCATATCCAAATACATTTTATTTGCCAAAACAACATCTCTATAATTCAATAATCAGATTGAAATAACACAGATTGAATTCCCCATGTTTTTTTACTATAGAAGAGAGTTTATCACAGACTCACAGAAATTCTTAATGAGACAGATATAATGAGAGTTAATGTTCAAAATTTACTGTTTATCAATTATCACTTCATTGAGAGAGACAAGGGTGGACACTTCCATAAATTCAGACAGAGTAGGTAAGAGTTTGTAGTCCCAGATCTCTGGGCCTAAAGTGTACAATGTAACTAACTACTTGTAGTAAGAAAAAACAACGGAGAAGAATGTAACCAATGACAATCAATTCGTAAATTATGAATAGCGGGAAATTGATCTCCTCCTGGTCTTCTAAGCCAATATTATAATATGAATGAGGAGGGGATTGGGGAGTGAATTAATAACAATAAAACAGTACAAGAGGCTAGTAGAAAATTCTAGAATGATTTAGAAAATTAAAAAAAAAAATAAGGTGATGCAAAAATTTCGCAACTTTAAAATTTCTGGGGTAAAGGCGTGAATAACCCCCTTAACTCCCCTCCACCCCCTTAGAATTTGATTAATAATATATAAATATCAAGATACATCCCATTTTGTTTTTCATTTCCAAAACTTTAAAATACACTAGCCAAGATAAATATCTCAATCAAAAATGCTTAGATATACTGCTGGAAGATCATTACCAACATTAATTAGATCATCTTATCCTACATTACGTTCATCATCCCGAGTTTTGGTTCAACCAATTAGATCATATCTCACCTGGTATACACCCCCATCAAGATTATTCCCATTATTACCTCGTGAATTTGATTATGATTGGAATATGAAGGATGATTATTTCACCACTAAGGAAGAAAAGGATAAATATCTTGTTACAATTAAAGATAAGAATCTTAATGATAAACAAGTTAAAATTGATTTTAATAAATCAGAAAATTCATTATTAATTTCAATTAACCAAAATTTAAATACAAAAGATGAATCAAAAGGTAGTGAATCAACTTTCCAAAGTAAATTTAATAGTAAATATGTATTTGATAAATCAGTTAAAGTTGATGAAATCGTGGCTGAACATGTCAATGATAATGTTATTATTACTATCCCTAAAGTAGAACCTACTCCAGAAGAAGTTGAAAAGGATGATATTGTTAATATTTCTCTTAATAAGAAGGGACCTACTGAACCATCTGAATAGGTTATGTAAAGTATTATTTATTGTATTTCTCTCTGTATATAGGATTTAATGGATTTATTGATTTGTATCTGTTCACGGTGCTACCAATTACGTTTGGTTTTTTATGCCCCCCTCGACCAAAAATTCTTCCATAGAGATATTTTGTAAGACAATTTTTCTGGGGAGACACAATACAGCCTAAAAAAATAAAGATCATTTTTTAAGGTGTAAATCTCTAACACAAATTAGTTTTGTGCGAAATTAAGAATATTAGATCATCGACTACTATGCATGGAAGAAGTGGGTATATGACTGGAATAACTGGAACCATTTAATTTATTCCTGACTTTCCATAATTTTCATTTTAGTTTCCTTAGACATTTTTATTGTTTAGTATAATTTCAAATTAAAAAGTGATGAGTAGGAGGGGTGACTGTAGTAGTAAAGAGTAAGAGTCATTTGAAAAAAAAACAAAAAAAAGACAAGTCATTCGGTAGTATAAAATTATTATTTTTATATTTGCCTAATTTTTTATTTACATGAGATCATCATTTATGTACAATGATAAATTGACTGGAAGAGACAAATATATCGTATGACGTAATTAATAAGTCCGTACTACACAAAATTATATGACAAAACAACACACAAAATTAAACATCTAGGCTAGAGAAAGTAATAATATGACTTTATTGTGATCACTTTTGACATTCTAATTTTGTACTATAATACGAACTGAGAAAGAGAGAGAGAGAGAGATCATATCATTTTTGAAAAGAACTTTGGGGTCATTTCCTTTTGAAATTTAAGCTTTTTTATCCCGTTCTAAAAAAAATCAACCCTTTTTTTTCTGCTAATACGGCATCTCTCCCCCAGTCGTTCCATCATTTACTTTTCCCCCGTAGTAACACCGAAAAAATGTGTATGTATCCCCCATAGATTTTTAATTAGGGTGCTGTACAAAATTCCAGACACAAAAATAGATTTAATCTTAAATTAAAAAATAAAAAAAGTATGTCAGACATTTTTTCTCTCTCTCTTTATTGTATTCCCCTTTTGAATCAACCGACAGTTCAGTCATTCCCTTATCGATTTACTTCTTTACAACTCCCCTTCTTTTTTTACACATTAACCCAATATTACTATATACCATAAGATATACATTACATATCATCTGACAGTCTGATCCAAATCAAATAATAATAATAATACAACAGACACAACAGACAGTCAGAACCAAAGCAAATCAGAACAAGACAAAAATAGCAACTCCCCCCTTATACATTTATATAAAATCAACTATCCCACCTCCCCATATCCCATACACCATATCCCATACATACATTCCCTTATAGGTGCCATATAATAAACACTCGAAGAGATGACAATAGATATTAATCAACCTAATAAGGTGAAACATGTAGTTGATGCATTTACTGATTCATCATGTGAATTAGTAACTTTAAAGAAGAAGAAGAAGATATTAACCAAGAAGAATAAGAATATTCAAAAGAGATTTATTGTAAGTCAACAACAATATAATAAATGTTTTCAGAATTATTATCATGGATTTAAATATTTAATGAGTAATCCAATATATGTTTCTAATATTAAACCTTCTGTAAATCATTGGCAATTAAGAGATTTATTAAAATTTAATGATGATGATGATTTATTATATTATACAAGAGATGATTCTATTTATTATTATGATTTAAATAAACAACATACTAAAGAGTATATTAAATTGAATTATTATCCCAGATGTTTTAATCATTATAAAGATGTATTGGTTACTGGTGGGTTATTAACTTCTTCATCAAAATTATTTTCATTAAATTTAGATAATTTAACAGCTACTGGTACTACTAATAATAATGGTATTCCATCCAAGAGGATTGCTAAGGGGTTATTTTCATTTTATAATCCAAATTTAAATATTTCCAAAACGGTTAAATTAGGTGAAATGATTAATAATGATGTTACAATTTATCCTAATTCATCAAATTCATTTATATCATATGTTTGTAATAATGATACTCATTTATATTGTCTTGATATTAATAATAATTCAAATATTAAAGTTACAAATAAAATAAATTGTGAAGTTAATACTTGTTTAAATAATGTGGTTAAAAATCCAAAATCAAATAATATATTAACGGCAACCGGTGATTCTTCTTCAATCTTTTTAATTGATCCCAATCAATCAGGTAATAAACCTATAATAAAAACAATCAAATCTGGTCATGAAAGTGGATTTGGTGTTGCTTATCATCCCAATGGAATATTATTTTCAACCGTTTTCCAAGATGGGATATGTCAAATTTATGATTTACGTAATTTATCCGAGAAATTAATTGAAATTAAATCAACAAGACAAGGTCATCAATCCGGAGCATTTAGAGTTTGTAAATTTTCACCAGAAAATGATATGAATGATTTATTAATCATTTCTGAACATGTTGGAAGAGTTCATTTAATTGATTTAAGAAATTTGGATTATAATAATGTTGATGATCATCAAGTGATTGTTGTACCGGTTGGATTAGATCAATTTGCTGATTTTAAATCCTCGATTCAAAATCCTCATACAAGAACAAGAGGAGAAAGATTTGATCAATATTCATTACATCAAGATGACAATAGTCATCATCGTGATAATCATCATCAGGATGACTTACAAGAGCAAGACAATAAAAATAAAATCAATAAACCAAGACAAAAATATCCAATTGATGTATATCCAAATAATAATAATAATATTATGAATAATGCCAATAATATTTCATTCACAGCACCAATAGTTTATGATTATGATTATTTAACAAATATTAATCCTAAATTATTTAAAGATTTTGCATATATACCTCCACCACCTCCACCTCCACAATTTTCACCAACTTCGCATAATAATGATAATGATTATTCATTACCACCAAAATTAAACTATCCTCAATGGGATCCAGCAACCAGCAGTAGTAGTAGTTCTACAGCTGAACATCATGTCTCTCCCACATCATCAGCCAGACCTTCAATTACAGGAATACACACCAATCCTAGCTATGCATATCCAACAACAACAACAACCCAGGCATCATATTCTTATCCTAGGGGTAATAGTACTGATTTCCAAGCTCCCATGATTGTTTCATCAAGTCTTTCACAAGATTCTTCATATACTTATAATAATTATTGTGATGATTCTTATCAACAATGTACAAATCATATACATGGAGAAATGGAATTACTGGGGATTGAATTTGTTGATCCTAAATATACTAATAATTCAAAGATTATTATTGGATGTCAAGATGCGGGGATTTTGATGTGGGATATTAATGGGATTTCAAGAAGAAGTTTTGGGAATTTTGATTATGTTTGAGAGCGAGCGACAGCGAGCGAGAGAGAGTGAGAGAGAGAGAGAGAGAACAGTAGTAAATTAGGTAGTTAGGTAGGTAAAGTACGGTTATTTTAGGTAGGTAGGTATAATAATTTTTTATAGGAGTTTTTAATATTCATTCTTATTTTTGTTTAAACCGTTTTGTGTGGTTAAAGGTTGTGTTTATTACTTATTAAGTAGTAGGATTTGATTTTATATATATTTAATTAATAATTGATTTGTAGTAGATTCTAATAGGAGAAAGAGATTGCAAAATATGGTAAATTGGATTTTAAATAAATAAAAAAAAAAAATTAAAATTAAAATTTTTTATAAATACAGAGAAGAGTAAAAAACATTCTTACCATAACAGAGTAAGACAGTATATAATATATATAAGTTAATTGTGTATAAAAGGAATATCGTTTGATGAAACAACACATGTTAACATTTTTTTTTTATAAAGGATTTTTAATAATAATAAATGGGAATGGGATATGGGACATGGGGATAGGATTATACAAGTGAAATTTTTTTTTTAATTTTTTTAATAATTTTTTATCATTTTGGAAAAGGAATATTTACACCTTTTCTTGTTGTTGTTGTTTTTTATATATGATAAGTAACCGCCAGGAGATTTGAGTTCAATACTTATTTCATGTTATGTGATATACACATTGTTTTTCTATAATTAGGAATGGTGGGATTTTCATTGAAATAAATAAATAAAATATAAGCGTCAATTGTTAATACTGTATCATTTCATTCATTAGATGCAGAATCAGTTCTAATACAAGATTAGGAAAACACATCCTATCCTTACACTAATAACCATTGTTGATAATTATCCTTAACTCTCAATTTCACCCCATCAATCTTCTTCTTCTCTTCATCATTATCATACTTAACTTCCAAATTCTCACATTGGGCAATACTTTCCAAAATAATCCCATCACTATCTTTTTCTTCTCCTTCTTCCAAACTATTAATCAAACCATTAAGAATAATCTTCACCCTCTTAAACTCCAATATCAACCCCAAACTAACCCATCCTTCTTCATCCATATTCTTTCTCAAATATAAATCCTTAATCAAATTCTCTAATGAAAAATAATAATCAATTTGTTGAATTAAAGCATGTTGTGGATCTTGCTTAGGTGAAATTGGGGGTGGGATAGGTGCAGGGGCCATGATTGGATACATTGGAATACCTTGATGCATATACATTGGTATTGGTTGCATGTGTTGTTGTTGCATACCTGCTCCATTATGACGATATCCATTGTTGTTGTTATTGTTATTACGGTTATGATAGTTTCTATTGGTTTGTCTATATTGAACACCTGGTTGTTGTTGTTGTTGTTGCGGCCTGTATGGACGGTTGGTGTAATATTGTTGGTTTGGAACAAATGGTTGTGGATGGAAGAATGGTGGGACTTGATTAGGTTGGAATTGTGGTTGTTGTGGCTGTTGTTGTTGGTTATTGTTGTTGTATCTCTTTTGATATTGGGTATTGTTGTTATTGTAGTTATGTCCATTTGGATGCTGTTGATTATTGTTATTATTATGACGTCTATAATTCTTTTGGTTGTTGAACTTTTGGTTTTGTTGAGGTTGTTGTTGTTGTTGTTCGTTAGTTTCATCGGTGGTACTACTAGTGTTAGAAATAGCAGTAGCTTCTTCTTGAGCTGGCTCTTGTTGTTTTTCTGGCTCTGGTTGAGTAGTTTCTGGTTTAGCAGACTCAACAACTTCAGATACTTCAGAAGTAGTAGCAGCTGCAGAAGAAACAATTGGTGACTGACTTCCACTAATAGATTCACCCTTCTTTGAAGAAGAAGATGGAGAAGCACTGGTATCCTTATTATTTTGTTGTTTCTTTGGAGTACCCTTTTGACTATTACTATTATTGTTATTACCACCAGAACTCTTTTTTCTATTTCTATTTTGTTGTTTTTGATTACTATTAGATCTAGAACTTGGTAATATCACTTTTGCAGTTAATGGAACCCATTTATTTGTAATTGGTTTAATGAATTTTTGTTGTTGTGATTTAACATTTGGTTGTTGTTCACCTAAAACTGGTGCTTTATCAGGAGTTGGCCATTTCTGTTCATCTACAGAAGTAGAAGTACTACTAGTGGATGGAGATCCCCAAGCAGATTTAGTTGGAACTGGAGCTGGAGCTAAATTTTTCTTTTCCTTTTTGGATTCCTTAGTGGAATTAGTTGAATCTGATTCCTTTACAGAAGTGGATTCTGCAACTGGAGCAGAAGAAGAAGTTGCACTAACAGTTTCTGGTTCTTCAACTGGCTTTTTCTCTGTTGAAACATCTGACTTGGATGATTCTGGTTCAACAGGGGCAATAACATCTTTGGAAGCTGGTTCTGGGACAATAGCTGCTGGTGCTGCAACAGCAGTGGTAGTAGCTGCGATACTGGATGCACTAGTAGTACTAGTGGTAGTAGATCCATTAGCAGCAACATTAGCATATGATACTGGAGATGGGGATGACGACATTGTTTTGAATGTTTTTATTGACTATTACTACTGTTTTTATTAAGTTGGAAAATTTTTCTTATAATTTAAAAATTCTTTGGGAATGGGGGATGGGGATGATGATAATAAATACTACAAACAGGATAACTATGTTGTGTTCTATTAAGAGTGTAGTACTAGCAGCAGTAATAAGTTCTTCTTTACTTGATATTTATATAAATAAATAGTAAATTCAAATAATGTTAAGAGGAGAGAGAGAGAGAGTAAAAATGAAAATGAAAAAGTTAAAAAAGTTTTTGATGAATTTTTTTTTTTGTTTAAAAAATTTTTTTTTTCTTTCTCTGTCTGTTCTGTCTGTTTCTGTTTCTCTGTTTCTGTCTGGATATATTTCTACTCTATTAGAAATTAATTACACTAAAAAAAATTTTCTTTCTCATTTTTACAGTTTAAACAAAATATGATGAGAAGAATAAAACCAGTAAAATTAATTTTCCGTTCGGATTTTCATTGTATGCATTCTCTTCATCCCGTACAAATATCATATGCCAGGCCCAACTCTAGAATCATACAGACAAAGTATAAATATAAGCCTGGGATAATTTATAGACAGAAACAGAAACTGAACCATTAGAGACGCGTTTCAAATACTTGCAAGTGCAAAATACATCATTTCCTTAGCCAATGTTAAGCCCAGCTTTGACGAGATTTACTTTCAATGTGAGAACGTACCGACGTGTGATTTCTATTACATTTTTGTTACATTTAAATTATCCGTCTACTCTAAATAAACTCTCCATATTGAAATTATCTTCACTTGATATGGGGGACCTAACATATAGAAATCATTTGCAATTCGAATTTTTGAACAATTTGACACGGTCCTTTGCGCTACAAATTAATTTGTTTTCACACGGAAAAAAATCCCGCAACGGAAAATGGTGACAATGTTCGCGACAATAAATTTTTGGGTGCAAAATTTTCAACCTGATGGTGATGGTGATGGTGGTAGTAGTGGTGGTCAAGCAGCCAGACCAACCCAGTCAGAATCTAAATATTTCAAAAGCATAACCATTCCTGAATTCAACGGTATCACATTGACATACTTTGTACAAGCACGTGAGTCATTTTGCGCTTTTAGTAAGAACTTGCCCTTTCTTCTTTTCTTTATAATTTTGCATAATTTTAATGCCAAATTTGGAATTTCTTTCTCTAAAGATAATTCAGAACATCGCTGACTATAATCAAAACGAATACACATGGACACCTCTTTCTATTTGGAAGTACCTGACCATTTTTCTTATTTTCATGAGTCAATGTAATTGTATGTAATCAATAGCTTATTCTATATTTTGTTCCTATCTTAATCTACCATTCCCAACGGTATTATTAAGCTATCGACGTGCCAATAAACTTACGATCCGAGGAACAATTTTGGTATCCTGTTAGGCGACGTGTTGATCCATTGGGTATTTACCAAAGGTCATTTTTTTGTTTTTTGGCAGCCATAATATTATTCCCAAGGGCCACCCAGAATCAATTATTAATATCAACTTAGCTGATTTACAATAAAGAACAACTTAATGAGACTATGGGTTTTGTGATTTTGAATGAAAAAATTGAGAGAATCGTAGTTGAAGATTTAGTGGAAAGGGAGTTCAAAATTTTCATATAAAGAACTTAGTATTTAAAGATAAGAAAATGGCAAAAAAAGTGATGTATTTGACATTTGTTATATACCTATGTAAAATCGATTTTTCATACAAACAGAGCAATTTTTTTTGTTCTTGATTCCTAATTTTTTAGGTACTTGTCCTGCATCACAAAGCAAGATATATAACATGTGTATCCTTCAAAGCATAGCAAGATCTGTTTATAGGGAGATATTAAAAATGGCTGCAATTCTATCTCTTAAGTTTTTGTATAAGAATCAAAAATTTGTTCTCGTTTTAAAAAAAGTATAAATAAATCGCGTCTGTTTACTTTCTAATCATTACACAAGCTTCTCTTACCAGACATTACAGAAAAAGATGAATCATCAACAAGAGATCATAGACGAAATTACAAGCAATCACTACATCGATGAAACCAATTTCAATGAAATCAATTTCGATGAACCTTTTAGTGACGAAGAATTGGATAATAATGTCGATGAAGCTCCAATTAATGTGGGCGATAGTCATACCTCTAGATACTATGAGTCTAATCAACCTAGTAATGAGAATCCTTACGACCTTTCCTCAAATCTGGCTGAAACTAATAGTAGGAATGATAATGATATATTATCCAGCAATTGGCGTAAGCTGTTAACTAAATCTCGAGAACTGAGTATTATTCCAACCCAAGACATCCTTTCAACTC
Source organism: Hemisphaericaspora subhashii (assembly GCF_019202705.1). Classification (NCBI taxonomy): domain Eukaryota; kingdom Fungi; phylum Ascomycota; class Pichiomycetes; order Serinales; family Debaryomycetaceae; genus Hemisphaericaspora; species Hemisphaericaspora subhashii. The sequence continues at coordinate 16,907 of NW_026057468.1, read as the reverse complement.
ACCTGATTCCCCCCGTTTCCGATTCCATGGCTGATTATACTAGCGATACTACATCAGATGAAATTCACGATGATTTTGAATCCCATTCTACAGAACAATCCAACTCAGACAAACGTCCATTTCCAAGAGTCTCTTTTATTGGTCGAGACAAGAAAGTTTATCATATCGAGATCAATCATCGTGGCTATAAAAAGTACACATTTGTACATGGCTTGCTAATTGACAAGAATGGAAAGCTTATCAATACTTTCGCTACTCGATTTAGGGAGCGTAATCGTTCCCTTGTTTCTACGATAGAGCAAAGAGGTGATACCTTAGCTGATTTCAATTCGATGTATAACAAAGAAACAAGATTGCATCTTTTTAATTATGAACATTTATGGGATTTTGTATCTCCAGAATCCATAATGGTTGAATATGTTGGTGCTGATAGACAGATGATCTTACATAAAAAGAAATCAACCAACAAAGATATCACTACAATCAAAGGTGTACTGGTAGCAATATCAGGTGGAAAATCATTTGCTATTCACATTGCACCTGCGTCGAAAGAAAATCATATTGACTTGTGTTATCATGTTCCTGAAATGAGAACTCATAAAAAGACTCATCCTTTGGATGCCGTTTTTGATTATCTCACTTTTACTGAGGATGATTTGATCACCTTAAGAAACTGTACACGTAGTGAAGATCTTGATGATGGCAGAGATTTATTCATCAAAATCTATTACAGTGTTGTCTGTAATCCCAAAACAAGACTTCGCAAGGCCCCAAGGTTCCATCACAAATCGCGAGTTAGCCAAATGTTCCCCATACTTCAAGAGACAACCTTGAGGACGTACTCGAGTTACTTTGCTCATTTTTACTGCTTGATCCGGGCTAGAGGTTTGTTTCCTCATTTTGAAGATAATTGTTCACCTGCTATTAAGCGGGTGCGCGACAAGTTTATTGAATCAATTAATGCAGAAGAAAGAGTGACTAACTTATTGGAGGTATTTTCCTCGTTTAAATCAATGGATGGTCAAAAATATCTCAAATCTTTGTTGTATGTCTTTTCAAGAAAATTTGACGATGGAGCATTGGGTAATGTTGATACAATCTTAATCAAATTATCTAGTATTAAGGACATGTATAAGTATTGCGTGTTTCTTTCTTCATCAGATCAGGAAATATACAAGTATGCCAACCGTAATTATAGGGATGACGACCATGGGTTATCTCTCTTGGAAGATTTAGTTGATTTATTGATCAGAAGAAATAATGAATTGGTAAAAGTAGAGCCAGGTAATGCTCCAGGCGAATGTTATGTCAATGGTATCTCAGTAAAGAAATCTTATTGTACAGATCTTTATTATAAGTCTGCCGAGAATTTTAAGGAGAGGTTCCGACAATTATGCAACGTAACGAAAAGTCAAACGTCCATCGGCCTTATCTATGATCAATTTCTTCAGAAAGCTAAAACTGATTACTCCTGCACTTGTTTAGGTGAAGAGATGAACAATGGCCAGTTTAATTTGAATGAAGCTCATAAGAGTGAGATTTTGATGTTAATTCTTGAAATGCAAAAGGCGCTCGCTTCAATGATGTACGTTGCCGCCGCCAACACATCTAGTCCAGCAGAGTTATTAAGTTTGAACATCCAAGGAGATAACTACGAAGATCGAGATATAGTGTTCCGTGATGGTCTTCTAATGATTCAGCAGAATGGCAATAAGAATGGAAGTGTAGAAAGAACATTAAGACATACCACCAAAATGTTATCTCAATTTATAGTTGTACTAGCTGTTCCGGTTAGAAGCTTATTCTTGCGGTTGCTTCCAGAATTACCTGAGCTTACTCACATGTTTTTTGATAGTTCAAGATACCCAGATAAAGAGATCGTCAAACGGGTTGCTTATAGAAAGTTCTTGTTCATCACGCATTACGGTAAGTTATTGACTTGGGATGAGGTCGACACATTTCAAGCTAGAGTTTTGAATATTGATTTAAGTAAAGTGTTGGGCGTTCGTATACTGAGACAAGCGTTCACGAGATTCATTAGATTTGATATGCCACGAAGTCAGGGGTATATTCAGTCGATGACTAAGTACCTTGATGAGAAAAGACAAGTCCATAGCAATCAAACTGCTTCGTTAAACTATGCAATAGATCATAGTAATATAGAGGGTAAACACGCCCTCCAAGATGTTGGGATGATGAAGGGGTATTTTGATTCATTCTTTCAATTTATTGGAATCGAACACCTGGATAAAGATGGACTGTTAAAGGATTCAAAGAAAGTTATTCCAATGCCAACTGGGATGTCCACCCTAAGGTTCCTAAAATATGAGGATTTAGAAGATGCGAAAATGACTATCTCCCAAAATTTTGAATTCAGAGATTTCGATCAATTCAACGCTGTTATAGATATAGCCTTTACTCCAACTGTTTCTAGATTTATCTTGGCTCCTCCGGGTTGCGGTAAGACGTTGATTTATTACATTCCATTAATTGCCTTTAGCAAAAAGGCTGACAAGAATCCCAGAAATACAATTCGTCCATTGTCCGTGGTGCTTGTATCAGACTCATGTGTCTTGGATATGATAGGTAGGCTTGAGAAGCATTTGACTGTTTTAAACGCTAAGGATTACGCCAATTTCTCCAATAATACCGACGTACTAGTTGCTGTTTATAATGACTTTGAAAATCCCGGTTTAGTTACATTTCTTTCCAATTTCAACTCAAGTTATCGTAAAGGCAACAAACTTGGTCTTTTAGTAGTTGACGACGTGTATACGCTTCGGGAAGAATATGATTTCAGAAAATTTAAGAATTTTCGTGACGGTATATTTAGTTTATTCTGGAAACAGATATATCTAACGCCAACAATAAAGCCTGATTTCGACCAAGAGCTTATAAGTTTATTAAAAGTTCCGGTTCCAAATAGGCTCAATTAGTTGGCTTAACTAGATGGGGTACCTAAGCGGATATAGAAAAACTATTGTTTATTTATTAAACCATGAAATTCCTACATTAGAAATGTATTTTATATAGCCTTTTTTATATTGTACGTAGTTTAACGCACGCCTATTATGTAAGGAAAAAAAAACCTCGACGCAATATAATTCGACCAAATTAACAATGCCCAGAAAAATTTAAGAGACAAATAAAAAAATTCCAATTCTCGCAATTAACACTAGATTGTACGCGAGTCAACCAATAACTTAAATCATCACGGCGGAGCTCGCCTGGATCAGAAATCACATAACGACGCGGCTGCCAAAGGAAATAAACAGGCTTCAAGTAAAAATTAAATGCGTTAAGCACCAGAGGAAGATAATAACTTTATTAAAATTATCCTTATGTACACTCATATATTCGGAATAAACCAAACGCGCTAATAACACACAATTGTAACCTTACATTAAGAATGCATTTTACCTTTCTCATTAACTTGTTATTTCTTCTCGTCAATTCTCTTCTCTTCTCTCTCTCTCTTCTTATTCTAATATGATTCTTATTAGTATCCTAAACCTATTATATATACTCGGCTTAACAATATCCATCAACATGGACAATGCAAACGGATATAGAAAAACTATTGTTTATTTAATAAACCATGAAATTCCTACATTAAAAGAATTATATTGTGTCGAGGTTCCAGAGAAAGATAATAAGGAATGTTATGAAACTCTTGAATTCATTAAATTAGATAAAGAAGAAGATATTTTATATGATATTGCTTATCGTAGTTTAACAATCTATGACGAAGTATACTTTTATAAAATTAATAATACATATTATGTTAAATCAAAATTAGCTAGTATTGATCGATATGGAGATGAATGCCCTCTAGAATTTATTGATATAATAGCTAGTATTTGGTATCGCGAAACATGTGAATTTGTACCTGAGACTACATTAACATTTTATAAGAGTAGAGAATATGAATATACAGAACATGATGATAATTTATTTTCATTATATCATTTAGAAAGTTTTACAGATTTTAAATTATCAAATAGAATTGAAGATATAGCTAGAGTTTTTAAAATAAAGGATAAACAAGATATGTTAGAAATAGAACATAGAATTGATCATGAATGGAAAAGATGGTATGTATTTATTGATCAAGATTCTATTGAAGTTAGAGATATGTATCAACGATTTGATGAAGTTGTTGTTTATAAATATAATGAATTGGAACTGATACTAGAAGAATTATTAACAGATTGGATCTGGTGAAGAATATACATTTATGCTGTGAATACAATATCAAATGGTTATTAACATGTTTAGTTCAGCATTAAGCTTATTCTTATCAAGTGTCTCTATGTTCTAATCCTATTGATATCTCTTCTTCAAAGAGTATTGACTGACTCAGTTGAGACGTGGCAATTCTATACACCAATAAAATGCCTATGCTTTGCCCGTAGCTTCTCTTGCTCTAACAAACCTTTTTATTCCACCCGGAAATCCAAGACCTGAATCTCAACTGCGAAAGGGGATTATGGATTCTTATACGATTCTATCCGAAGGCTGTATATCACTGAAGAAACTGGTGTTAAAAATCTGGTGCAATTGGAATATGGCTACAACAACATGGTATATTTACTTAGGTATGGTAGTGTAATATAATAATCGGTCCTCTCTATATATGGTTTAACAAGTAAACTACTTAAGACCGACTAGCAGCAGGTAGAGACGATCCAGACAGACTACTATAAAATGTTATTGGGTATCACCGCGTCCTATTCAGTCAGTTTTGCTTTCACAAGAACCAAATCTTTTGGCGGGGAGTAATACAAATAAACAGCATACTGGAATTTAGTGATGCAAGCCGTGGGTCCAATAGGTTTGCATCACTAAATTTCAGTATGACGTTCATCTGTAGTACTCCTGCGGGTCCAATATATGATAATGGGTGTTGACAATAGTTGTCCTGACAGTGAATTCGTTTGATAAAAGCGTCGTGGCAGAAGCATTAAGAGTTAGCTGATCGGAACTCTAACGCTGAAACTCCAGTAGTATATGAGAACCGTATAGTTGTCGTTAGACACTGTAACCACATACTGTTATCAAAACTGACTCAAAGTGGGTAGGACAATTTTTTACATATGAAAAAAATATTGCAAGTTACATCCATTCTGCAATACATACTTTCGGTCAAAGGCTATCCAATACTTTCGGTTAAATTATGATGAATTAAAATTTTACCCCATAATAATGGACGTTACAATAAACCCCCCCTCCTCTTGTTGCCCATCATCTTCTTTCAATATCAATCAATATTTTAACGGGAATACTTTTTTTCAATTTTCTTTTCACTTTTCTTCCTTTTCTAATTATCAAAGGAACATCCAACCACAGCCTCCCATTAGTTACATATAATCATAACTGTCCCATTAATATCCCCCCCTTATTTATTTTAATCCAATTCTTTTTATCTGTTGCTATTCAATAATTTTGTAAATATATATATACCCAACCGATGTCATCAATATTCATTAATCCATTATTTCGTCCATTATTAGAAATCATAAGATCTTCAAGAAATGGTATTGTATATGGTGGTAAAATCAGATTTCTGCATGCTTTAGTCATTAATCTATTATATCGATCAGGTCCATTACGTCCAAGATTAATATCAATTCTTAAAGCAACTAGAGATCATGCTCAAGTATTGGCATCATTTGCTATTATTTATAAAACTTGTGTTATAATATTAAAAGGAGAAACTTTCTTAGGTCCAAAACAAATGGGATTATGTAAATTTTTAGCTGGTTGTATTGGATCATGGATTGTTTATTCTCAACATTTTAATATATTTCATCCTGGTATAACTCATCAAATTACTTTATATTGTTATAGTAGAGTCACATTAGCAGTTGGTAAAATATTATTAGATTTATATCTTAATCATGCTCAACCAAGTTTTAGAAATTATCAAGGTAATTTAATTAATTATGGAAATTTAAATAATCAACAACAAAAGAAATTAAGATCAATTGTTTATAATAAAACTTGGAAATATTTTGCGGTATTAACTTGGGGTTTAGTTATGTTTATTTATCATTATCAACCTCAATATTTACAAAGTTCATTAAGACATAGTATGGCATATATTTATGATGTTGAAATGGATACTTGGGGAAATTTAAGAGAATTCTTGGGAATTTAAGTGGCGTTGGTGCTGTTTTGATAATAGAATGAAGCATTTGATAGAGGGGCACCAAATTCGGAATCAATTAATTACTTGAGAGTGTGTGCTTCAGGATGGGGTTTAAGCTTTTTCATTGTTTTATGGCATATATAGGGTCATTGCAATCATGAAGAGACGTGACATTACTCCCTTTTAACTGTATACTAAACATTTGTTACATTATACTACATATACTTATTACCTTTGTTATCCTTGATTTTACTCTAGTTTTTGTGGCCATCCCAATAGTTATTGTACCTCTACAAAATCTATCTCTACTAACTAAATGTGCCAAAATAACAAAGTAACAAAAAAAATAATCCCGAGGCAAGATACACTTACATTACTCATACTGTAAAATACATTAAAGAAATCTATTGTTCTTCCCCAGGGCTTTTTTTGTTTAAAACACGTCATTTAAATGATCGTACATAATGGAAGATATCCTCTCTTGGAACTTCTCCAGTTTTAATTGTTTATTGTTATATGTATGTTGATTGTGTACCTGACGTATGACAGTTAAAAATTTTTCAAACGACGTGGGGGAGGAGGGGGGCACACATAAGAAAAACATTAACTACTCTAGAACTATTCTAACACCATTTGTAGGTGATTAAGCAAAGCTTGGTTACAAGCAAAGAGAGATCTTACTGTCTGATTCTACCCCTGAATAGCTAAGGATCACATTCTATTCTGAATTCAAACTTAGAAATAACTTTGCAATCAAGAAAAGTAAAGAAATTTATAAAAAGTCAAAACTTTTTCTCTTACATTTAATTAAACTAAAATAAATAAAAAATATTTTTTGAATCGCAAAAGAAACATATTTAAAAAAATAATTTAAATTCTGAACACCGTGTTTTTTTTTTTTGGTTACATTTTTTGGCCACCTACAGTTTATATAAAATGAATTAAAGTTAATCAGAATTTTTCATTTTCTCTTTCTCTTTCTCTTTTTTGTAATTACCTTTTAATCAATTTAAATAAAATAATAATAATAATAATGAAATTCTGGAAATTATCTTCTAATGCATTAGCAACACTCTTAGCAATTGTCTCAATTACTCAAGCTAGTGGTCCATCTGATGGTGATGCTGTTGCTGATCCAAATAGTGCTGTTGTTAAATTAACTACTGCCAATTTTGAATCATTTATGCAAGAAAATCCTTTAGTATTAGCTGAATTCTTTGCTCCTTGGTGTGGATATTGTAAAATGTTAGCACCAGAATTCTCAAAAGCTGCTGATAAATTAAATGAATCAAATCCAAAAATTAAATTAGGTCAAGTTGATTGTACTGTTGAAGAGCAAATTTGTCAACAATTTGGAATTAAAGGATATCCAACTTTAAAAATCTTCAGAGGTGATGTCAAAACTCCACAAGATTATGATGGTCCAAGAGAAGCTGATGGAATTGCCGATTTTATGATTAAACAATCATTACCTGCTGTTTCACAACCAGCTACCGAAGAAGAATTATTTAAATTAGTTGATGGTCAAGTTAAACCATTTGTAATTCAAGTTAATCCATCTAAAGAATCAAATGTAACTTTTAATAAGATTGCTGAAACATTAAGAAAAGATCATACTTTTATTAATGTTGAAAATAATGATTTAATTGGTAAATTAAATAAAAAATTAACTAAACTTGATATTTCTGGTAAAAAACCAAGTATTTTAGTTATTCATCCATCTCAATTAGATGATGCAGTTAAATTCGAAGGTAAATCATTTACTACAGATGAAGTCAAGAGTTTTATTGAAACTGAAGCTGTTCCATACTTTGGTGATATCGATAGAGATACTTATATGTCTTATATGACTTCTCCATTACCACTTGCTTATTATTTCTATAATACTGAAGAAGAAAGAAAAGAAATTGCTGCTAATATTGAAAAATTAGCTAAAAAACATAGAGGAAAGATTAATTTTGCTGGTTTAAATGCTAAATTATATGGTAAACATGCTGAAGTTATAAATATGGATCCAGAAGTTTTCCCATTATTTGCCATTCATGAAGTTAATGACAATAAGAAATATGGTGTTGATCAAACTAAACATCCAAAGGGACCTTCTATTGAAGTTATTGAACAATTTGTTGAAGATTATTTCCAAGGAAAATTAACTCCAATTATTAAATCAGAAGATTTACCAACTGAAGAAGAAAAACTTGCGAATCCAGTAGTTAAATTAGTGGCTCATAATTATCGTGAAATCTTAGACGATGTATCCAAAGATATCTTTGTTAAATATTATGCTCCATGGTGTGGTCATTGTAAGAAATTAGCTCCAATTTGGGAAGAAGTTGCCCAAGTTTATGGATCTAATAAACCGGATGCAAAAGTTTTAATTGCTGATATTGATCAGACTAATAATGATGTCGATGTTCCATATCCTATCCAAGGCTATCCTACTTTATTATTATATCCAGCTAATGGTAAGATTGATGAAAAAACCGGAATAAGAGAACCAATCTTATTTGAAGGGGCAAGAGATTTTGATTCATTGCTTAGTTTTGTTAAGGATTCAGGTGCTCTTCATGTCGATGGATTTAAATTAAAGGAAGAATTAGATGCTACCAAGAATGCTATTGTAGAAGAAGATGAAGAAGAAGTAAAAGCAGAAGAAAAACCAAAGGCTGATGAAAAGGAACAAGTTGCTCATGATGAATTGTAAGTTTGTCTGACCGCCCCTTTGTTTGTACTAGTTATGTAGAATGATTCGATATAAAGAAGAATAAAAAAGATTTGTTATTACGGAACTATCCCGGAACTATCCCCTTCCCTCTCTAGATATCCCTTTTTGTTTGTTCTTAGAAGTGCCATAACCGTATACTTCGAGCACTTTTCTCTGGCCATGTCTTTAGCCAGATCTATTTGCAACTTTTTACTAATGGTCTGAACAAATAGCAATAGAATGTAAAATTTATATTCTCTGATGTTGTAACTATTAAGCTCAAAAGGCAAGATGACAATAACTGAGCTTACTTCTTCGCCTAACTGAAACATGATGGTCAATGAATGCTATTAGTAAATAAACCGACGTACTATACTGTAAACAATCAATAACCCAAGGCATACTCTCTTATTTGTGAGCCGCGTCAATTCTTTACTGCGAACTATGTGGTCAATTGATTATAGCAATCAAATTTTGTGAATCATAAAACTAACATTATGTCCCAAGAACGAGGCATAAACGCGATGTTTTAGAAAAGTCCGACAAGGAATCAGCATAAGGGAAGTACCCTTGAAGAGTTGTAACGGAGGAGTACTTAAATCATAATCATCACCCTTCAACCACATCAAGTATTTGTAAAGGTTTCAGCCTTGTACTTTCTCCTAAAGGTGGCATTATTGTACTAATATTCATTATTACTGTGATTTTTACTCAGATCTTGTGCCACGTCTGAAATTTAAGATTTGTTGATTGCGAAATAAAAAAAACTTGATGTTGTCTGTTGAATCACGCTTTCCAATTCCATAGAAATCAATTTCCCAAAATGTACAGCCACATTAATGAATCAGACTCAGAATCAGTTCGCTGAATAATGGACAAATCGAGCACCGTTCGCCATAGAAATGGGGAGGATGCATGAATATTTATGAAAACAGATGGCGACAATTAAGTATTTAAGCAGCCCGGATTCCTGGGATACGAAATTGTAAGGGGTGCTCTTTTTAATTAACTTAATTGGTTTTTGGAAGGATTTACAATACAATCCAGACTCAACCAATACAACCCTCCATTTTTATTTTTTTTTGGGGGGTAGCGAGGGCCCAACACGCACTGAAATATTTCTCAACTGAAAAAAAAACTATGATTGATTGTTAGGTCCAATTATTTTTTTCTCGTTCTAGATTTACTACGGGAGAAGATATCATCACCCATCTTACTTTTTAATTGGAAAGGAAGCAGTAATGCTGGATATTTATAGTATTGACAAATTGATAGAAGATGGAGATATTCCTTATGAAGAAGCTATAAGTAAAGATCCAATTAACCTAGAGAATTGGTTATCTTATTTAAATCATGTGACTTCTAATCAATCAGCATCCATCGCATTCCATAAACAAGTTTTCATTTTACATCGAGCAACTACAGCCATTCCTCGTTCCAAACAATTATGGCAGACATATATAAAACTATTACTTGACCATAGCAATCAGCTAAACTATACATCCCATAAAGATCAATTGCATAATATCAACAAAATATTCGAACGAGCGATTACTAGTTTGTTGCACGTGCCAGGCGATGTCCTGATTGACATTTGGAAACCATTCCTTGAATTTTTAATGAAGACACAAATTAATGAAGTCAGTTATATCAGAAGGACCTTTAATAAATGTCTAAGGGGTTTACCGTTGAATCAGCATAAATTTATTTGGTCCATGTATTTAGAATTTGCTGATTTTATTGGTGGACTCACTGCCATCAAAATATATTCTAAATATCTACAATATTTAGATCCTCAAGTATTAAGGGGAATCAAGGATAATGAAGGAAGTGGTCCTAGCAATTTGGAAGATTTCATTTATAAATTTATTGAGTTTGGCGCTAACAAAGAAATCTTTTTAAAGTTATATCAACTCATCCTAAGTAAACCTGATGATTATCTTGGATTACCCAAATCCCCAGTACAATACTTATTTGAATATATTGATTTACTAATGGATTCTTCAATCCCGGATCTATATTTTGATGATATTATACAAGATTCCATTACTCAATTCCCCGATCAAATTGCAAACTTGTATGCAAAATTATCCGCCTTTTATAAACAACGAGGAAATCCCGAAAAGGTACGATATTATTATGACAAGGGTTTGAAAGAAAGCTTGACTGTACAAGATTTCACCATGATTTATGATCATTATACTGAATTTGAAGAACAAGAATTAAATATCCTTGCAGCCAAATTAGACAGCGACGCCAACTTATCTTCCCTCTTTGATTTTAAAATGAATAAATTTGAAAAATTAATCAATGATAGAGAATTATTACTTAATGATATGATGTTACGACAAAACCCCAATAATCTAGATGTTTGGTTTACTAGATTTGAAATCTATAAAGACGATTTAACCAATTTAATTAAAACATATGCCGATGCCTTGAAATCAATCAATCCATTAAAAGTATCAACAACCAATAATCATAAACTTAATCAAATTTGGATCAAATATGCATCGATCTATTCCAATAATGGGGATTATAAAACTGCCGATTTCATCTATTCCAAATCTATCCTTTCGCAATATATCCATCCTGATGAATTGGCAGATCTTTATATAACTTGGTGTGAGATGCTACTAGGAACTACCGAATTCAACGAAGACAAACCAATTGAAATCTTGGATGAGATCTTATATCGTGAATACTCTGATATCAATACCATGGAATATTCCGACCCATCAATACCGGTTCAAAAAAGAATTACGAAATCACCTACATTGTGGTCATTTTATATAGATTTATTAGAATCATTTATTGACAACAAAGAACAAACAGTTGAGATTGAAAAAGTATGCACTGCCTATGATCAATTAATCAAATTGAAAATCGCCACTGTCAAAAATATCATATCGTATGCTGAATTTTTAGAAAATTGGCAATATTATGAACGATCGTTAACGATCTATGAACGAGGATTAAAGATTTTTCAAGATCCAATTATTAAATATGAGATTTGGAAAGTTTATATTGCAAAAATCATCAATTCTCCAATCACAATAGAAATAGAAAGAGTTCGGGATTTATTTGAGAATTGTTTGGATGATATACCTCCACATTTAATGAAACCTATATTAATCATCTATTCAAAATATGAGCAGGATCACGGCTACGTCATCAATTCAATCAAAGTCTTAACAGAATCAATTCCCAAGATTTCCCAAGCCCAGTCATCCCCTTCATTCCCCATCAATGATCGGAAACAATTAGCATCCCAAAAACTCGACATCTACATCATGATCCTTGCCAAACTTGATGAAATCCAAGATATACCCCAATATAGACAATTCGCCCAACAAGCTATCCAAGATCAATATTTCTCCTTAGCTCAACTTTCACAATTATTCATTCATCATTTTCTCAAATTGGAAACCCGACAACCTCAATCACAACAGCAAAAACAACGAATTAGGGAATTGTTCAAATATGTCACCAATCTTGCCCATCCTGATAAATTATCACAAGTATGGCAAGCATGGGAAGATTATGAATTGGAACAAGGCGATGAATCGAGTTTTAAGGACATGTTACGGATTAAGAGAACTGTAGCTGGTGAGTTTATTCTGCAGAAACAACAAGTGCAAGAAATTAGTAATCCATTGGGGTTTGTGAAAGGGAAGAATAGTGCGCGGGCTTCATATATTCAAGAATCAACGCCGGCGGTGACAACTACGAATCCTGATCAGATTGATCTTGATATGTGAGTTTACTATATGCATGTCGTCGTTTGTTCATTGACATGTATCAACATGTTTTGGGTATCGCAGTATATAAGCTTTATAGTTGGAACTACCTAAATAAACTTCTATTAGTATCTTTATTCTGTTGGGATATTGTCGTATAGTAGCTCCACTTCCGTTAAAACTAGTAATTGGAGGTTACACGGCAGCAAAGCCAGATAATGGAAGGGCAACTTCAGATGAAAAGGAATGAATATGAATCTTGGCATGAATAAAGAAGATTATCATGAGGTTCCATGGCTGTTTTAAGAAGGAAACAACTGTTTATTTAGATAATACAAAAGAAAGATGATTTGCAAGAATTATCAGTGATTTGAAGTAAATAACAAACATAATTTATAGGGAATTGAATATGAAAGGAATGTTCATTAAATTGGCAGATGTGTCTAAGTTGGAACCAATACTATTCGACATCTATAGCATTAATCCGGAAGGTGCTTTATTCGCAGTATCTTGAATCTCTTTCGATCCATATTAAGTAATTTAAATATGTCTCTTTCAACATATATCCTGATACCATAGTTAATTATAATCAGCAATAGTTTTCATTAACTCAAATTTTTTCTTCTAAAACTATTGTTCCAATTACAATGATTCAACCAATGGAGCTTTTGCACTAGCATAATAATCCTACAATGAGTTTTCCTATTCTCATAGTAATACATTCAATCACATTCAATAATGGCAATAAATAGCAAGTAATGTTCTAACTAATCGCACGACTGTTTGATGTAAATCATTTTCTTGCAAATACAAATATATGTCAAATATCTTGATCATAAATAGCATATTTCAATCTAAATGTTACAATTTTTGAATCTTCAATCATATTTGATATTTAGTGTATACCTGCCATATCTTAGGCAATTTAATAATCTTCGCAAAATGATTCACGAAATCAAATGACAACAGAACTAATAACTGGTTCAGACAATACCATAATGGTATTCTGACACCAAATTATCTTTTTGTTTACCTTCTTCCTGATCATTATTCACATTCTCAATGGAGAAATCCTTCTTCCTTATCTTCGCTATTCTATAGTCATGTTTGACCAACATGATTGATTTTATGGATTTTTTATTCTGATGTGAATAAAATCTTGTGGTAATCTTTTCAGTATGAATTCCTTTCTCAGTATTCAATAAGTATCTTTGTATTTTCTTGTAAAATATTCAGGAACTCTCCTTAACTAATGTAGCTTCTGATTCATCGTGGTCTTGGATTCGACGTTTACTTGACGATGAATTGCTCATTGACCTATAGTATGTTAGTTATTTCGTATTAGCCACTCTCTACATCCAGGCATTCTCCGGCCCCTCCCCTTCCCCCATTTAAGGGGCTTTCGGACGTAGGGTAGAAGAAGCACGTTACAGTTTGCATTACAGTTCAGAGTCATGTGTAGGCAAAATCTGAATGATAAAATATTCTTTGTGGGGAAAAAAAAAAAATTTGGGTGCAAGTTTTGGTCGTAAACATAAATTCTGTAATTGCAAAAATGCCACAGAAATTATTTATATTCCTTTCTTTCTTCACTTTATTATAAACAAATACACCAAGCAATTATGTTCGGCAAAATCTTAGACAAATTTCACAAATCCAAGAATCAAAAAGGCAAATTATTGAAATTCAAAGAGTTCTGTGAACTCGATAAACCAATTAAAAAACTATATATTCGTGGTTTATTCCACAAGCGTCAAGCCGGCGCTAGACAAATCTCCCAAGAGATTCGTCAAAAACAAACCATTGACACCATTTATGCTACTGAATCTTCATCTTCAACGATTTATTCAGAAGCTAACCCTGCTTATTCCACCAAACTCACCCAACCTACACAAGAACCTTTTTCCGCTAGTAATGATAGAATCGTGTACGAAGATAAAACTAAATTGAGAGAAATAATCAATTCGACTTTTAATACATTACAATTCAAAAGCAGGAAGCCCGAAAAATCTTTCGAGCTATTAAGATTCAGAAAATTTGTACATGATCCAATCAAAGGCACTTGTTATTACATTAATATCTATCCTACTACCAATAGTACTACTACAAAGAAAAAAGCTGCAGAATTAGTTGCACCAATTCCCCCACCTCCACCTTCACAACCAACTCCTCCAATAACAGAATTTGTGAAGGATGCTGCTGGTTCAGCTCCTCCACATCCACCACAACCATTCATGAAGAAATTTGTATCAGATGCACTGATGAGAGACAAGAGTGACACTAATATAAGACATCGGTTTATGGCCTCGTCAAATAAATATTTGTTGTCCCACCTCGATCGTTGCTGCGATGAAATTGAAATTATGATGGAACATAATTCTGAGAAACCTTCGGCAATAGCAATTGTGCCAGATTCACTGGTGAGAGTCAAGAGTGACAGTGAAATCCAAAATCTGGTTAAATACTCTTGGGAAGAAGATTTATTGGCTCATCCTGAACGTTGCTGGGATGAGCTTGATCTTATGTTGGAAATGTTGCAAGGTGAAGATCATTTATCAAACAAGGTGAACATGAAACATCCACCTGATGATTTTTCGGGTAGATGTCTGGAGAGCTCCGACCGAATTTGCCAAATTGAAGAATTGATGTATGGACCGATCACTCCACTCAATATCCCGTCTAGAAACAAGCTTTAACTTCCAAGGTGTCTCCAGACCCACTGATAGCTCTGCTCCATCTTAAAACAATGGCCCAACAACTTCGAAGGCTTCGAATCAATATCAATGATAGATTTTCATTTGGAAATTTCTGGATAGATTAGATGATTCATATTGCACTGATTAAGAGGATCAGGAAGTCAAATATGAGTCTCTATCTTCTAGTTGTTCAAGCAATGGGTTTTGACATCCGAAGAAAAACTAAATTGATTCATCGGATATGGAAATTGTTGTTTATTGGTGAAGAGGAAGGTTATAATGGTATTATTATTTAAGTGGGAGGACAGGCTTCCCTGCTATTTATTTATTTATTTCTTATAGAATATTGTAAATTTAAAAATTTTAAACAAGAACTTCTCTCTAGTAAAAATTCCAAGCGCTATCTTTATTTGGTCTACTTCATTGTATAAATTTCTCTTAGATTGAGATAGACCCGAATTGAAAATTTGTAATTTGCAGCCAAATTATGATTATCATTTACTGGGATTCCCTCTTTGAATTTCTCTGCTTTCTTTAGTTTATATTTCTAGTGCAAGTAAGCAATACGCAGTTATCAGAGTGAACAAACTAATAAGAGAAGTAAGGGTGGGATTTAAACTGCCGGATTAGCTTCCTCACCTATGATTTAATAATGAATTCTTTAAAACTTCTTCTAATAATATCGAAATATCTGTTTCCGTGGCTCCTACTGCCACTGTTTTTTCTTCATGGATATTACTTAATCGTTACCAATAATGTAATATTACCCAATTCAAGTGTTCTTAGCTTGTTTAATCGGCACATTGTTTATATAATTACGATTGCTGTATTCGTAGTTTACAGTACAAAAAGAGTAAACTATGAACCACTATTTTGTGGCAGTTAAGTATCGATAGAAGTTTATCGACGGGTGAACCCCCCGAGAGGTAATCCATTTGACTAGAATGAAACATAACAGCAGAATTTCTAATATGTGGTGACCACTTTTATTTTTTTGAGTTCTTTTTAATTAATCTTTTAATTAGAGTCAATAATTAACACGAAATCTCGTTTTTTTTCTTTTTTTGCAACCATTTCATCATTACCGCAGGCGGAGAAACTTGTGTGTACTCCGAATTGTATAATTATCTTCTTCGGAAGCTAAATTAGATCCCAACGTTGTGGGAATGCCTTGAGTGCTTTGGTTTTATATTGGCACCCAAGTTGGCGCATATCATTAATCAAGTATATCTCCTGGTAGGTATCAAACGAACACATAGTGAATTAATGCAACAGAAATTTTCAACTCAATAAACGAATGACAAATTATATTAATGAAGATAATAATATACAATAGAATATATATATCTATAAAATTACCTGAGCAAAGCAAAACTCCCAATAAAAAAACTAGCAAAAACAGAAACCCCATCCAACTACTTCTTAACCAAACCTTTCCATTTCCTTACAAAACAATCCAAATTCTCCCTTGAATCATGAGAATTATTTAATCGAATTGGAATATTTTTCTTAATCAATTCTTCATAATCATTCCAATTTAAATGATAATAAACAAACATAGCAATTATAAAACTTTCCCAAACTTTTAAATTATTTTTGGTTTTAGTTTTGATTGA
>NW_026057282.1:0-41129 GCF_019202705.1 Hemisphaericaspora subhashii | reverse complement strand
AATTGTTGGATCCGTTGGATAGTGTGGCGTTGAAACAGGTGATGAAGAAGGGGAAGCAGGAGAGAAAGAATGCTCAGAATAGGATTGCCCTGAGGTAGCGAAGCGAGCATAGCTGCGTAAGCAGCTATAGCGAAGCAAAAGCTAGCGAAGCAAAGCTAGCGAAGCTAGCTAGGGGTAACGGTAACCGATAGGTTACCGATTAGTAGCTGCTTGCGCAGCTACTACAGCGAAGCTAGCTAGGGGTAACCGATAGGTTACCAATTAGTAGCTGCTTACGCAGCTACTACAGCGAAGCTGAGAATTGTGAGGTTACCGATAGGTGAATAGTAGCTGCTTGCGCAGCTACAGTGAAGCTAGCTAGGGGTAACGGTAACCGATAGGTTACCGATTAGTAGCTGCTTACGCAGCTACTACAGCGAAGCTGAGAATTGTGAGGTTACCGATAGGTGAATAGTAGCTGCTTACGCAGCTACTACAGCGAAAGCTGAGCATATAGAAAGAGATGTATATGTGTGTTATAACTTTGTGTCTTTATTTTTCAGTTCTTTTATATTTTTAGTTTATCGATCTAGTTTATATGTAAATAATATACCGTTATATTACAACTCACTCTCCACCAAAAAAATCATCACCCAAAAAATGCGCAATTGAAAATTTCAGAAAATCTAGTCAACAATCAATAAACCAGTCCCTGTAAGCTCTATCAATGCTATCACCTCGCGAGAAAAAGGACAAACTCATCCGCGCCACCGACCTAGACGCCCTCAGTTGTCGTCACAATATAAACCAATCCTCCTACCTCATCCCACCAGACCCCCATATCTCAAAACTCATCACTTCCTATCAATCAAACCTCCAATATTGTCAGGGATATACAAACCTATCATCATCCCGAACCCTCAGACAAGCATTCCTGGCGAGGAAATTGCCATTGATTAATCGGGGGACATATCTTAGAACAGTGGTGATTGATAAGATCTTGAATCAATTTATGCAAGAATTCCCTGGATGTCAGATAGTTTCATTGGGTAGTGGATCCGATACGAGATGTTTTTCAATTTTGGGAAAGGAGAATGGGGTCAGATATCATGAGATTGATTTTGAGGAATCGTGTAAGATTAAAAAATTGGCGATATTGGCGAATCTGGACTTACAATCCATCATATCCCTCCCCCCACAATCTGCACCGACTATTCAATCCCGACTGGATTTCGAGCAGCTTGATCCGGAGATCGACACGCTGAGATATCATCTCCATGCCATTGACATCCGTACCCTCACCCCCGACACAATCCTCCCCGGATTCGACCCAACGGTGCCCACGATCGTGATTAGCGAATGTGCACTCTGTTATCTTCCCCCCTCGGACTATTTATCAGCATTGAAATACTGGCTCCGGGTTATGAAAAATGTACTTGGGGTGGTTATATATGAACCGATGTCGATGTTGGACTCTTTCGGTTCTACAATGGCCCAGAATTTGTTGGATAGAGGGATTGATTTGGAGACGTTTGGGAAATATCCCACCCTTACTTCCAGAAGGGAGTTATTGATGAATGAATGTGGTTTCCAGAGGGTGAGGTTGACTAATATGAGTGAGGTGGGTGGGTTTGGTAGGATGAAAGAGGGTGATGGGGGGAAGGAGTGGATAGAGGAGACGGAGTTGGCGAGGGTGAATAGGTTGGAATTTGTGGATGAGATTGAGGAGATTAGACTTTTGTTGGAGCATTATTGTTTGTGTTATGCTGAATGGGATGGAAAGGATGGGGATGGGGAGGAGGCGGGGCTTAAAGGGATAGATAGGTGGAATTGGTTGTTGTCTTAGCTAGATGTGTGTAGAGCCTTTAATTAACGGTGTAATGAAGAGTGGGTTGTATGAAATGGAATATGGCAGAGCCCAGGGCAAGCCTTGACGAGCCTATCACCAAAGTTAGAACTGTGTAACAGTATAATAATGAATTGAGTAGTGTACCGTCGCTGAAAAGCTGAAAACCAAGCCTGGGGCATGCATACTTGAGAAATAATTACAATGACATGGGTAGTTAATATATAAAAATACACGTTTATTATTATTCTTTTAAACTAATATACAATACGAAGAAGTAAAATAAAAAGCAAAGCCTAGAGGGTTAATCACATTTAAGATCTTTCACCTCTTAATCTTCTAGCTAATTGAATATCCTTCTTTTGGATAGTAACTCTCTTAGCATGAATAGCACATAAGTTAGTATCTTCAAACAAAGAAACTAAATAAGCTTCAACTGATTCTTGTAAAGCACCAATAGCAGAAGATTGGAATCTTAAATCAGTTTTAAAATCTTGAGCAATTTCTCTAACTAATCTTTGGAATGGTAATTTTCTAATTAATAATTCGGTAGATTTTTGAAATCTTCTAATTTCTCTTAAGGCAACGGTACCTGGCTTATATCTGTGAGGTTTCTTGACACCACCGGTAGATGGAGCGGATTTTCTGGCAGCTTTGGAAGCTAATTGTTTTCTTGGAGCCTTACCACCGGTAGACTTTCTAGCAGTTTGTTTAGTTCTAGCCATTGTTAATGAATGTGAATTGATAGATAATAAAAAAGGAAAAAGAGAAAGAATAATTTGTTAAAATTGAAGAGGAATCTGAATGATATAAATAGAGAAATAATTTTGGGGTGACTGGTAAAAGGTTTGGCGTATTGAGTGTAAAGTGGATGCAAAAATTCAAAACATAAACAAATCGCGTGGATCAAAAGGAATACTCTCCACAAAATCACGAAAGATTGGAAATCTCCGTGAAACAAAATCTTTTATGTGAGATGAAAGAATGAGTGTAGTAAATCTCAGTACGTGTCTCATACAATTCCTATATTAATTGTCAGTATGAAATTTACGTCTGTATTATCCTCAACGATGGAAAAAGAATCAAAAATTCCGATTTATTTTTTCTGATCTCGTGGAACATAAAAAGTCGCATATTTACAGTGCTATAATTTACGCACTTAAATGTGTAATTTATAGCATTCTAAATAGTTAACTTTTTCTGTTCTTCTTCTCGCTAAAGTTAAATTGTTCTTTACGGCTTCTTTGTTCCTGAATCTTTTCTAGTCGCGCGCAGTCAAACCAATTTGATCTCTTCGTACCAATTGAATCACAAAACCATCTAAATCAAAACATTGAAAACCGCGATACGTTTCTTACTCAATACGGGAAACAGTGTAACACGAAATTAAATAATCAACAATTCAAGGAATTCTTTCTTTATAAATATAAATCAATTTCCCTTCAAATATTTCAATATCATTCTTCTTCTTTTTTAAATCAATAGATTAGTTTTTTATTAACTTTCTTAACTTACTTAATCAAATAAATAATTATAATCAACAATGTCCGGTAGAGGAAAAGGAGGAAAAGGTTTAGGAAAGGGTGGTGCCAAGAGACACAGAAAGATCTTGAGAGATAACATTCAAGGTATTACCAAACCAGCTATTAGAAGATTAGCCAGAAGAGGTGGTGTTAAACGTATTTCTGCTTTAATTTATGAAGAAGTTAGAGTTGTCTTAAAACAATTCTTAGAAAATGTTATTAGAGATGCTGTTACTTATACTGAACATGCTAAGAGAAAGACTGTTACTTCTTTGGATGTCGTCTATGCCTTAAAGAGACAAGGTAGAACCTTATATGGTTTCGGTGGTTAAACAACCAATTCTTGTTGATTTCAAGAGTCCTATCCACTTCCTATTTGTTTCTATATTTTGTATTTTTAAATGTGTATATTAGAAAAATAAAACTTACAATTTTGAGTTATAAATGATAATAACATGTAGAATAACTTCAGCTTTGGCTCATTGGTCGAGACTATACCTCTCAAGATGAGAAGAACTTCAAGGAACTACCAATTGTTTCTGGAAAGAGACTCAAATCTACAGTATCAGCTACGTCACACAAATAAAGTGTCTATTTCTACATGATTATTACAATATAGATAACTCCTTACCCCAAAACATATGAGTGGTCACCCTCTTCTTCCCCAATACTCCACCTTTCGCAAGGTACGTATCCACCCTCTTCCTAATCTTCTTCTCATATTCATCCACATCCACCGTCTTGAATGCCCGATAATTATCCTCACTAACCCGTTTCCACTTCTTTATACAAGCATCCGGATTATCCTCCAAATCAGGAATCCGTTTCGGACATCTACACCTACACCCCACCCCATTCGCACCGGGTCTATCTGGTCTTAACCAATACTTATCCGCCTCCGGATCACCTCCTTTATATTTCTCGCTTTGGACATATTCTAATTGATTCGCCGGAGAGTTGCGAGGACAATGAGCGAGGACTGAGTGTCGGTATCCCATATCCCGAAAATAATGAATCTCGGACACATCCAACATCATCCCCACTGCTAGGGAATGTATGGGTGCATCTCCCCAACGTTCCTTATAGAATCCACCGGTTGAATCTAAATATTCGAAATATTGTTGATATTCTGTGGAAGTGAAGAGATCGGTTCTGGCGATTTCGAAATTTGACCAGAAATGACATAGGTTGTATTCTTCTTGATCGATTCGGTCTTCATGGAGTTGAGGGAGTTGAGTGGATTCGGCGATGAGTTTGGAGATTAGATCGTTGTTGAATGAAGAGAAGTCCGCGTCGGTCTTATCGGGGGTATCTAGCCATTTCTGGAGTACGATGTTGTCTTCGATGGTTTCGAGGATTTCCGAGCGGGTTTTTAGATTGTCATATTTGTATTGGGATTGGGTCCCCGTGGTGTATTTTGAATTTATGATGAATAAATCCCATGCTGATTTTAGTTTAATGTTATTCTTTTTGATATGAGCTTTTGTTTCTCCAAATAATCCTGGCACGGTATAATATAATTCCTTAATCAAAACCGCAAATCCATACTTCTTGCCCCGTTTTTCCATTTCTATAAATGGATCATAGGTAATATCACAATAAAACTCAACATCAGGCTCTACCCTCCAATACCAATCTCTTTTGGTAACCAATTCATGTCTATAAAAAAACCCGGAATAAAATCTACACATCTTATGATATGAAATACTATTCCCATATAACACTCGTCTATCACCCTGATTATTGATATATTCATCAATCTCAGCATGATCCCCCACCAAATCCCACTCCTTCGGCCCAATCCGTCCAAATTCAACCAGGGCAGATGTATATTCCTTCACCGTCTCCTTGAACTCTTCATCAAACTCCTCATCATTCAAAAATACCCATGGATATCCGAACCATTGATTAAAATGCCTCTCGAGGCTCTGCATCGATTTCACTACCCCAGCGAGCTCGGAATTTCTTGCAAGTACGACCAAGGTGGCATTCGCCCTCGGCTTGTCGGTCTGAGGGACCTGACATCCATATTGGAATGGAGCATCTTTAGAACTGGCTATATCTTGATGTGATAGCTTGATATTATTGCTGGATTTCTCAGGTTTGAGATCATCGACGGAGAAATTTGTCCAGAATGGGTCCGGATTGGTGGTGGTGAAGATGGATGTTGATCGGAGGGTTATGATGATGGTTGTGAGTGCGAGAACGAAGGCGCATATTTGTAATAGTTTCTTGCGTTTGATAAGGCGATAGAGTCTTCTGATGAGCGATGGACGGGGATGGAGGGGATGACGATGGGAATGGGAACTACCGCGTGAGATTAGTGGTGATGGGCGTGGTGGGGGTGATTGGAGGAGATATGGATTGGTAGCAGTGGTGTCGTAGTCATCTATGGTAGAATCTACTGAGTCTATTGTGATGGAGGTTGTGTTTTTTGGTATGTATTTTTCTTCATCTTCATTGTCCATAGTGAATTTATGCCTGTAAAATGATACTAGGTTAAGAAGATATATAGAAAATCTCGATTTATATTTTTTTGGTTATATATATATATATAAATACGTCCAACAATAAATTCCCAGTTTTCTCTATTAACAAGGCTTCTCATAAATGGGGGCTATAGTAAAAGGGAGCAACACATGGTGGGTTCTATTTATCAATATTTTCTCGGCTTATTTTGTGTAACCTTTTTTCACTTGCCGTGCGTACTGCGTACATCATTAAACACATAGCCACTACAATTGATATGATAGAGAGATTATGATATGGCACATTACTACAACTATTAGTACAACTATTACTACAAGAAGTATCTTGAATGACTTGGTAAATTTATAATACAAAATTAATGAACTAAAACAGAAAAACAACTAATTATACACAACTTACTAAACTTCAGGCTACTTCTCCTTCTTAACAATTGCATTCCTTAACAATGTCAAATCTTCATTCAATTCTTCTGGTTTTAACCCTTGAGGACCTATAAACTGTTTATTACTTCCTCTAGTCTGTGGTTTATTAGATGTACCACCTCCTGGACCCGTCTTATCCAACAATATCAATGATACTCCACCATCTTCATTCTCCATAATCAATGAATTCAACGCGTCATAATCTTTATCACTCAAATTAGATTCATATCCACTACTCACACCTCCATTATTATTGGCATTTGATGATTTGAATGGAATTGCAGTGGATGCACTTGCTATACTTGATGACATCTCATCATTTGAAGAATATCGAGTTGCATATAATCTCCTTCGTTTTCCTGAAGATGTATATCCTCCATTCGTATTTGCACCAGTGGCTGATGATGCACCACCTCCATCAGATAAATCATCTGCTTCTCCCGTGGTGAATCGACTGGTAATTTCTCGTTTCCGAAGTGATCTACGATCACTGACAGTAGTGAATCCAGCCGCGGCGGCAGCTACATCATAAGCCAGTGTTTGTGCTGAAGATTCATCTGAATTATTCCAAGAATTCCCATTCACTAGATTTAATAATATTTTATCTTCTTTTAATTGTTTAATTTGTTTTTCTAATTTATCATATAATTTTTCTTTAATTAATTTAATCATTTTATCATGATTTTCTTTTGCTTTAGCAATATCTTCATTATATTCAGTTTCTATTCGTTTTACTTGATATTCTTCCCATAATCTTAATTTAGTTAATTCATAATCTCGAACTTCTTCCATTTGAATCTTTTTACTTACATATTCTTCATTGGTACCTTGTTGTAATGTAGCTAATTTTGTTTGTAATTCATGTAACAGATTTCTATAAAAGATATCTCGATCATTTCGAAAAGTTAATTCAAGTTTATTTAATCGTGTCGCTATTTGTTGTCGTTTCTTGTCTCTTTTGGTTAATGCTAGATGGTTGGTTTAAAGTTAGTATTTTGATTTCAACAGTTTGATCATTTAAAAAGATCAATCAAGTTAAGGTATTAAAGAGATACATACATTCTGATATCATTCCATTCCTCTTGGGATCTTCCATCGTGTGTCCTTGTGTATATGAGCCTATATGAATATATGTAGTAGTGTTATGGTAGTGGTGGTAGATGATGATTCATTTGATGAATTCGGTTTCCAATGGGGGAAATCTTCATTTCATTTCTCAAAGTCAGAAAACCACAGTGGAAATCCGGGTAACCAGTATTTCCAGTTATATACAGGAACGATTTATACGCCGGAAATGATGATCAACAAAAAAATAATTTTGAAAATTGGGGCTCGACGGGATCTTGTACCCGATAGTACAATTTGGAAAACTTTCGAAACACTAAATGACATGTTTATCTAATAGAAGATCAAGTATAAATACACATTTGGATCCCTTCTAGTCTGATCGGTTGAGAAGTTGAACTACCAAATTATAACTCACTACACATCTCATTTATAAAGATTCAAAACATGACAGCAGAGGAAGTATACAACTCAGTCAAGGATCTTCCATTTGCCGACCACCACTTCAAAACCACCCCAAAATTCAATGGACCAATAAACTTCACTCTTGAAAAAGACCCAAGTCGTCAAGTCACCTTATTCACCATCTATGATCCAAAAGATGTTCCTTCCAACTTAATCCAAGTCCTACAAGATGAATTCAATCATGTGGTGGAAGAAGGATTAACCTATCCCCATCACAAACCACTACATGGAGAGGTGTTTGTCAAGTATTGGTTCACTCATTTCGTAGGAATCCTTATCGAAGGGAACTATACCTGCCTATCTGACCTTGGTGAATTATCAGTTGCAGAATGGTATGAAATATTCTTGGGGAATTTCTACATTAAACCAAACTATATAGGAAGGTGTTCCCATGCCTGTAATGCTGGGTTTATAGTCAATCACAGGAAGAGAGGTTTGGGGTTGGGTAAAGAAATGGGGAAGAAATATTTAATAATTGCACCTAAGTTGGGATATGTTTATTCCGTGTTTAATCTTGTGTTTGAGACTAATGTTGCTAGTTTGAAGATATGGGATTCCTTAGGGTTTGAAAGAATTGGATATGTGAAGAATGTTGCTGTTTTGAAGGGGTATGATAGATTAATTGGGGCATATATGTTTGGTAAAGATTTGCAGTAATTAAAAAGAACTAGAGTAATGCGACATTAGATGTCGCGTTGTAGATTTGTAGATAAATATACGACATTATTTGATCATGTGAGTTTCGATGCCAACAAGTAAAAATTTTTTGCACTTTTCAAAAAAAAAACAAATTCACGTCTTTTTTATAAAAACTGTAAACATTTCATTCTAAGAAATACTTAGACAGTATAGAGTATACACTTATCAATATCAACCATATATCTACACTTATTACTATCTAAATGAAAATACCCGAGTTTGAAGGAGTTGTACAACAACCGCCCATCTATCGATCATCAATAGATTATAATCCAGTTTCAGTCCTCGACAGATATACTGTCTTATTAAAAGATGGTGAAACCACCGCAACCATCTATCCAATTCATTCCCCCCAGGATCTTCCACCCGGATTATTAGCATTCTTATGTGATGAATTCAATATGGAAATAGAAAGAGGTGATACTCTAACATTCTTTGATACGTTAGATATTGAACATTTCCAAAATTATTGGTTTGGCTCTTTTGCTGCTGTGATGGTATTAGGAGATTCACCAACTTTAGAAGGGGCAAGACAATGGGAAAAAGAATGTTTAGGGACTTTCTTCATCAAACCAAATTACCCAGGTAGATGTTCACATATCTGTACTGCTCAGTTTTTAGTTAATGCCGGGATTAGAGGAAAGGGAATTGGTAGGACTTTAACTGATTGTTTCTTACAATGGGCTCCAAGATTAGGATATAGTTATACTATGTTTAATTTAGTCTTTGAAACCAATGTAGCCGCTAGGAAATTATGGGAATCCTTGAATTTTAAACGAATTGGAAGAATTAAAGCAGCTGGGGTTTTAAAAGGTCATGAACAACCTGTTGATGCCGTGATTTATGGACGTGATTTGGTAAATACTGCCGATCCTGAAGTTGGGGCTTATAGGTTTGATAAGATTAAATTTTATTTAGAAACTGGAAGATATCCTGCCATGGCTGATAGACAAGAGAAATCAAGATTAAGATCTTCTGCATCACATTATAATTTAGAAAATGGTAAATTGATGCTTAAAGGTAGAGAAGTTGTTGGAGATCCAGTTAGACAATTACAAATATGTACTGAAGTACATTTACAAAATCATGGTGGAATAAATAAAACTACTGCAATAGTGGCAGAAAAATATCATTGGATAAGAATTAAAGATACTGTTGCTACTGCAGTTAAGAATTGTCCTGAATGTAGAGATCCAAGTCGAGAATATACCAATGCTCATAAACGTGCATCTGCAGTTCTAGCAGCTGCTGCGTTATCATCCTCAGCAGCAGCATCAGCAACAGCATTTGCGTCATCATCATCACAAGGTTCTTCCACCACCGCCACATCAAATCCAAAGAAGATGATCAACCGATTAAACACCAATAGACACCGTATCACCAAACCACAATATCAAACCCAATCACCTCGTAATGTTATAAAATCAGATGAAGTAGAAGCCATGGTTGTAGCAGCAGCCACCCAACTCCACAACAATCGACATCACCATGTTGCTGCTTCCGATTTGTTAAGTCATGAATTGGCAGGATTGGATGACAATCTTATTGCAGTTGTAGAGGAAGCACAACGGAATCAACAACAACAACAACGGCTACAGAAGGAACGTGAAAGACAACAACATCATCAACCGCAGACGTATGCTGAAGTTGCGGCACAAGCTGTTGCGAATGATACTGGACATTTTGAAGAATATGGCTATCATCATCATCATTATAGTTCGGGGAATAATGAGGGGGAGAATGGAAATAAACGAGGTGATCATGATGATATACCGGTTGATCCAAGAGTTGAGTCTTATAATCACCAACATGAGTCTGGTGATGCCATTGAGATTGCTAGAGCTTTGATTCAGACTGAGAATGGAGAAAATGATGATAATGGTGGGAAAATGAAACCAGAAACTGGTAGACAGGGCCAACCTGCTGATGATGCTGCCAATTTATTCCTTCACCAAGAGAATGATAGTTAATAACTCTACTGTGTGTATACTTTTTAATATAAATAATTAACTTTAATGATTATAACTATAAAGAATATACAAGTGTCTGTTTTTAATTTTTAAATATAATATATAATTAATAATAATCGTAATAATATAAATCAGCAGTAATAATAACCAATATGATTCCAGAATGTAATTTCCCCCGAAATATATAACAAATGACACCAACATGAAGATTAAACCACCAAATAAATATCACAACAACCATCTTTTTCTTTTTTTTAAAAAAACCAATCTATAAAAAACAAAATGTAAATAATGAAACAATTCCCCAATTGTCAGTCTAATAATCAACACCAATAACCATAGCCAATAATGCCATTCTAACAAATAATCCATGTCTCATTTGTCTGAAATAAGCAGCTCTTTGATCAAAATCAACTTCTTCTCTAATTTCATTAGTTCTTGGTAATGGATGCATAACACACATGTGTTGTTTAGCATCATTCAAAATCTTATTGTCAACGATATAAGTATCCTTCAATCTCAAGTATTGTTCTCTATCTTCAAATCTTTCTTCTTGAACTCTGGTACAATATAAAACATCAGATTTAGCCAAAATTTCCTTAGTTAATTCTTCAGATTCAGCAACCAACATATTGTTCTTGATTAAGAATTTTCTAATTTCAGATGGGATAGCTAATTCCTTTGGAGCAACTAATTGAACCTTAACATGATAATGACGTAATAATTGACATAATGAATGAACTGGTCTACCATATTTCAAATCACCCATGAATGTAACAGTAATACCATTAACAGTACCTAATTCTTCTCTAATAGTGAATAAATCTAATAAAGCTTGAGTTGGATGTTCTTTTGAACCATTACCTGCATTAATAATTGGAACTGGGGAATATTTGGAAGCAATATCAGCAGATTCACCAGATGGATGTCTTAAAACAATAGCATCAGCATAACAAGCCAAAGTTCTAATAGTATCTTGTAATGTTTCACCTTTCTTAACTGAAGAAGAATCAGAATCAACAGAAACAACTCTACCACCTAATCTTTGCATAGCAGCATCAAATGAAGTTGAAGTTCTAGTAGATGGTTCATAAAACATAGTAGCCAAGATTCTTCCTTGTAAAATATCTAACCCACCACGTCTTTCAACAGCCAATCTCATTTCTTGAGCAACAGTGAATAATGCATGTAAATCAGATCTAGTGATATCCTTAACTGATAAAATGGAGGTTCTTAAGAAAGTGTTGTGCTTTCTAATATAATCACGTAAAGCAGTAATTTCACCCATACCAGCAATTGGTTGAGATACCAATTCAGAACCTAATCTTTCAAATTCAAGTGGAGCAGGTTGTGGAGTAGCTTCTTTCAATGATGGACGACGCATATCAGCAGTAGTAAATGAAACTCTACTTCTTTGACCACTTAATAATGGAGATTGTGGAATTGAGACTGATGCAAATCTATTTCTTGGAGTGATTTCATTTTGACCTAAAGCATCTTGAGCTAAGACTTTACCATCTAAAACAACAGTTTCACCATGGAAGGAGACTCTTTCAATAGCACCTCTTAATTTCAATGATTCAAAACCAGCAAATGAAGGTTTAATATCAGCTGCAAATCTATCTAAATCAATTTCAACTTGGGCATCTTGTTTTGGAATATTGAAGATTCTAGCTGGATTATCATGGAATTTAGCAATGATATCTTGGATGGTTAATTTCTTTTCTTCAACAGCAGATAATAATAATGGAAGAGTTTCATTAATACCAACACCTGGAACAATATCTTCACCAGCAGCTTTAGCAATCAAATAAGGTAAATTACCAATAGTGAAACAATCAATGAAATCTAAGTTTTCCCACAAGTAATCTTGATCTTCTTTAGATGGTAAAACATCAATATCTAATTCGTCTTGAGAAACAAATAATGAAACAACAGCAACATCACAAGTAACCTTCAATCCTTTAGCTTGAGCCATCTTAATCAATTCTAAATCTTCTTGAGATGAAACACCAGTAACATGAATAGATCTATCATGTAATGAAGCCAACAACAAAACAGAAGCCAAATCGGTAGCATTAGCATCAGTAACAATTGGTTTAGATTCAGGCCAATTAGCAAAATGATTAGCAATTGATGCAACTTTTTCAACAACAAAATTGGAAGATGATAAAACTAAAGCACCGGCATTTTCAGCAGCATCAGCAGCAGCAGTAACATTTGATTGTAAACCAGCAATAGAAACTGAGAAATCAGTGTATGCACTAGAACCAGCAGCATCAATGGCTTTAACTAATGATGAGAAATCTGAAACAGCAACATGTTTATCCTTGACAGTTGGTAAATAAGAATTGAAAGTAAAACCAGCAGCAAGAGCCTTTTTGGAAACTTGTTCAATATCATCAAATGAAGTAGTAAAAGCAGCAATGTTGATTAAACCTGGTAAAACAGCAGTACCATGAGAAGTTTGAGCATCACGGTTTGAAACTTCCAATGGAATCTTTCTGGCAATAGCTTCAACTAATAATTTAGCACATTTGACATTGGTAACTAATGGAACAGCATAATCAACAGCCATACGACGAGATTCATAACCCTTGGACATATAAGAAGCTGGACGTCTAAATCTATTAGCAGATGGTAAATTAACATAAAGATCAATTAAATTGTTGGCTAAATGTTGAGTCAATGAATATTCTGATTTTTGATCTTCTCCTTTACTTAAAACTTCCAAATAATGAACTGGAAGACCATGTTCTTTCAAGAAATCAGCAGTACCAGCAGTAGCAAAGATTTTATAACCCAATTCATGTAATTTAGCAATTGATGGTAATAATTCTTGTTTTTCCTTATATGAACCAATTGAAAATAAGATATTCTTCTTTGGTAATTTGAATCCAGTGGAAATTAATGATTTCAAATAAGCTTCATATTTGTTTCTACCAAAAGTTGCAACTTCACCAGTACTTGCCATTTCAACACCTAAAACAGGATCAGCACCAGCCAATCTTGAGAATGAGAATTGAGGAACCTTAACTGCACAATAATCTTCTGGTAATTTTTCACCTGGATAAGGAACAACTGGCATATCCATAATTGCCTTGGTTGCCATTTCAATTAAATCAGTACCAACAACCTTGGAAATAAATGGGAAAGATCTTGATGCTCTAACATTACATTCAATAACCTTGATATCATTATCTTTAGCAATGAATTGAATATTATATGGACCAGTGATATCTAAAGCTTTACCAATCTTAGCAGTAGCTTCGACAATTCTTCTAACAGTTTCAGGATCTAAATCTTGAGGAGGAACAATCAAAGTAGCATCACCAGAATGAACACCAGCATTTTCAACATGTTCAGAAACAACGTGCATGATCATCTTACCATCCTTGGCAACAGCATCCATTTCAATTTCTTTGGCATTTTCGATATATTTGGTGATAACAACTGGATAATCTGGAGAAACATCAACAGCTTGACCTAAATAAGAAGCTAAATCATCTATGGAATAAACAGTATTCATAGCAGCACCAGATAAGACATAAGAAGGACGAACCAAGACTGGATAACCAACTTTTTCGGCAAATTCTTCAGCTTCTTCAACAGAAGTTAATTCTTTCCAAGCAGGTTGATCAACACCAATTCTATCTAACATTCTGGAGAATTTATATCTATTTTCAGCAGAATCAATCATTTCTGGAGAAGTACCCAAGATCTTAACACTTTGTCTATGTAATGGTAATGCAATATTATTTGAAGTTTGACCACCCATTGAAATAATAACCCCGGCAGATTGTTCTAAATCATAAATATCCAATACTCTTTCCAAATTAATAGTTTCGAAATATAATCTATCAGCTTCATCATAATCAGTAGAAACAGTTTCTGGATTATAATTGATCATAATTGTCTTGGTACCATTTTCACGTAAAGTTCTAATAGCTCTAACTGCACACCAATCGAATTCAACTGAAGAACCAATTCTATAAACACCAGAACCTAAAACAATAACACCATGTTCATCAAATTTAACATCAGAAGAATCAGCATTATAAGTCACATATAAATAATTGGTAAAAGCTGGGAATTCAGCAGCAACAGTATCAATTTGTTTAACAAATGGAATAATACCATATTCTTTTCTAAATCTTCTAACATTCATTTCATTTGAATCCAAGAATTTAGCAATTTGTCTATCTTCAAAACCTAATTGTTTAGCTTGTCTTAAGATTTCAACTGGTAATTTTTCTAAATCAACAAATGAAGCAATTTGATTTCCAAATTTAATTAATCCATCTAATTTATTCAAGAACCATTTATCAATATTAGTCAATTTCCAAACTTTTTCAACTGAATAACCATCACTTAAAGCATTAGCAATTGCAAACAAACGTTGATCTGAAGGAGTTTGTAATTCTTGATCAATATCAATTGACATTAATGCAGCAGTCTTATTAAAACCCAAGTTTTGATAATCAACTGATCTAATTGCTTTTTGAATAGCTTCTTCAAAAGTACGACCAATAGCCATGACTTCACCAACTGATTTCATGGATGATGATAATAATGATGAAACTCTGGTGAATTTCTTTAAATCCCATCTTGGAATCTTAACAACAACATAATCTAATGATGGTTCAAAACAGGCACAAGTTGATTTAGTAACTGAATTCTTGATTTCATTCAATGGGATATTAAGACCTAATTTGGCAGCAGTATAAGCTAATGGATAACCAGTGGCTTTGGAAGCTAAAGCTGAAGAACGAGATAATCTGGCATTGACTTCAATGATACAATATTCTTTTGAAAAAGGATTTAAAGCATATTGGATATTACATTCACCAACAACACCTAAATGTCTAATAACATTAACAGCAGTAGTTCTTAACATGTTATAATCTTCATCAGATAAAGTTTGAGATGGAGCAACCACAATAGAATCACCAGTATGAATACCCAATGGATCAAAGTTTTCCATATTACAAACAGTAATACAATTATCAAAAGCATCTCTGACTACTTCATATTCAACTTCTTTCCAACCCTTCATGGATCTTTCAACTAAAACTTGTGGAGAAGTAGCAAATGCTTTATTACATAATTCAACCAATTCTTCTTCATTATCAGCAAAACCAGAACCTAAACCACCTAAAGCATAAGCAGCTCTAACAATCAATGGATATCCAATTGCATTAGCAGCATCAATAGCTTCCTTAACATTATTAACTGCTTCTGATCTAGCACACTTTTCACCAATTTCAGCCATGGCATTTGCAAATAATTCACGATCTTCAGTAGTGATAACAGTTTCAATTTGAGTACCCAAGACTTTAACACCTAATGATTCAAATTCATCTTTCAAGGCAATACCAACAGATAAAGCAGTTTGACCACCAAAAGTACAATAAATACCATCTGGACGTTCATGTTGAATAACTTTTCTCACGAATTCTGGATTAACTGGTAAAAAGTAAACCTTATCAGCTAACCCCTTGGAAGTTTGAATAGTGGCAATATTTGGATTGATTAAAACAGTATAAATACCTTCTTCTTTCAATGCTTTAATGGCTTGAGAACCAGAATAATCAAATTCACCAGCTTGACCAATAGATAAACCACCAGAACCTAAAACTAAAACTTTCTTGACTTCAACCTTTGGATGAGCAGCTCTGTTTTCAGCTAATAACCCACCTGGGAATGAAACTTGCTTGTAGATACCAGTAGCATTGAAATCAATAACGGAATTAATAAAAACATCAAATAAGAATTCAGTATCTCTTGGGCCAGGAGTAGATTCAGGATGGAATTGAACGGAGAAAAATGGTTTTGATTCATGATAAACACCTTCATTGGATCCATCATTGGCATTAACGAATAATTCTTTCCAACCAGAAGTCAAAGTAGTGGTATCAACAGCATAACCATGATTTTGAGAAGTGATATAACAACGACCAGAAATGGTAGAAGTACATGGGATATTATGACCACGATTACCGAATTTCAATTTCAAAGTAGATGCACCACTTGCACGAGCTAATAATTGATGACCTAAACAAATACCGAAAACTGGAGTTTTAGCTTCAGATAAGATTTTGGATAAACGTTCAACAGTAGATTCCATAACAGCTGGATCACCAGGACCGTTAGAAATGAATAACCCATCGTATTTTTCAGTAGTGAAATCATAATCCCAAGGAACGACTAATAATTCAACACCACGTCTAACAAAACATCTAATTTGATTGTATTTCATACCAACATCAATGGCAACGATTCTAATTGGTTTTCCATCTTTACCTAATTTGATATTATCCTTTGGAGTATACAAGATTGGTTTTGAAGTTGAAACTTTAGCAACTAAATTCTTAACATTTGGATCATCATATTCAGGGATTTCAAAATATTGTTTCCAATCATTACCTTTTAAAGTTTCATTTAAGATTTCTTGAGATTTGAATTGAGTCTTTTGTAATGCTAATCTACCTAAAGTTGAACCCTTTTCTCTTAATCTTTTAGTAATAGCTCTAGTATCAACACCATAAATAGCTGGAATACCTTCTTTTTTCAACCATTGACCTAAAGAAGATTTAGCCAAATAATGAGAATATTCTTCAGTATAATGAGCAACGACTAAACCAGCAATATGAATTCTATTTGATTCAAAATATTTAGGTAAAGCTGGGAAATAATCATCATCTAATAATTCACGATCTGGAACACCATAATTACCAATTAAAGGATAAGTAATAACTAAAATTTGACCTTCATAAGATGGATCAGTGATTGATTCTGGATAACCAACCATACCAGTTTGGAAAACAACTTCACCGGCAGTTGGAACTTCAGCACCAAAGGAATAACCTTGAAGTGCAACACCATCATGAGTTTCTAATGTCATTAAACGATCACCAGTGGATTCCATTGGTGGGGAGATTGGAACTGAGATTTGACTTGGCATTGCAGATAGTTTCTAAAATAGGATAATGCAAAAATGGATAACAATATTAAGTAATTCAAACTTGGTTGTAAAAGTAAATGAAGTAGTTGTACTTTTCTTTTATAAATTGGGGGAAAATAAATGGGTGAAAAAGTACTTTAAAAAATTAAGCTGGTAATAAGTTAGTATGATTGGTTCAGTATTGATACGTAGCCAAGAAAGAATAGCAAAGTGGGTTTAATGGTTGGTTAGGTTAGTTGATTGATAAAGATGATGATGGTATGAGATGATGGTTGTAAATTTTGTGATTCATTTTTTTTTTGTTGGCTCTCATCGCGGTTAATTTTCCATACAAAAATTTTTCAGTTTTTTTAAACTCATCTCATCAATGGGGGGAAAGAAGGGGGGAATATGGAGATACATAGAATCGATGACTTTGACTTTGATCGAGATGATGGTATGAAGATAGTCTTGTTCTTCTAGTGTATTTCTATTCTTTCTCAACAATTAGCAATTCCAAGAATGATTACTTGGAAGAGGGTAGGTTTCTTACATACTTTATTCTATAAGATGTTCAACTTAATATGCTAAATTTGATGCAATTATACCTTTGGGGGAATTGATAATTGTTGAGAAAGAGAAGAAGAAGAAGAAGAGAAGGAGAAGAAGAAGAGAAGAAGGAGAAGAGAAAGAGAAAGAGAAGAAAGAGAAAGAAAGGAAAATAAAATAAAAATAAAATAATGAATATTATAAAATGGTAATTGAAAATTGTAAGTACTTTTCAAATCTATTTATACAAACCATTTAACTTTTATGAAATAATTGAAAATTTTTTCTTTGTGTTCTAAATTGTTTTTTTACAAACTTCAAAATAGAAGTACAGTATATAAGAGTTGAGATGAGTATTGTCAATTCCGAGGGTGAAATTTTTTTATTTTTTAAAAATTTCCCACACACGTCACTTCTGTTGCATAAACACATACAAATACATATATTTCGCTTAGTGACTCACCATAGAGAAAAATTTCAAAAATTTCCGGTTTCACCCTCGTAACTACACAACACCCTCGATTTTGTAAATTTACGACACTCTACATAAATTTAACAAACTCACCTCTTTATCTTGCAACTCTTTTCTTTCTAACTTCCATCTCATGCCCTTTGCATTGACCGGATGTTGGTACCTAGTTGATTAATGCTTATTGTGTGTCTCTTTGCCAACTTCACTTTTTCGTGTTTTTGTCCGTTTAACTTTGTTTATATCTGAGAGATGAGATGAGAGGTATAAGAAAGGCGGTTTTGTGTGTTAAATGATGATGACTTCACCATTATTTTTTAATCTGTTTTTCTTAACTTAAGATTTGACTTCTTTGTTTATCAGCTTCTTGCCCAAGCAAAAAAGACTTAACTGTCTTGCGATTATTGTTTGAGTTTAGTGTAAATTATTGAGTTTAATTATAATCTGATTAATTTTCTTCAACTCGGATTTCTTTCTATTGTAAAATTAAGACAACTGATTTGTGAATGCAATTTTTTAATTTTATTGCCAATCCTTATTAATTGTTCTGCATAAACTATAGACTTGGGAATATGTAGAATATTATAAATTATCGTTTTAATTACTCTCTATATCCTTAATTACGTTAATAAGTACTTTCATAATTTCTTTATCAAAGGTTAATAACCTATTAGAAATAAGTATGAGGATCCAAATACAAATGATTTTTTTTTCTCTCAATTTGTTGCAAAAAATTTTCAGACAACAACAGAAGAAAAAAAGTAAGTTTTTGAATTGCTGCAAAATCTTAAAAATAAAATGAAATAAGACTCAACAAATTCTCCAAGAACCTAAATTTACTCTTTTTATTTGTATTCCAGAATGCCAAAACAAACATTTTAAACTATTCGTTAGAAAACTAATAAAATTCATAAGCTGCTTAACATAATGTTCGACAATCAGGGACAGATAGTCACACGACCACAACTGTCTTAATCAATTCAGACTCATATCCTGTATTTACTTTTCGGTATACAAAGATCCCATATTCACAAGAAAGTTATTCACCAGAGGGGAGTTTATATATCCAGTCGAGTAGTTAATGGAGTCGAGTCTTGAAGTTCAATTTGTGAGTCAGACACACAAATATTAAATTACCCATTTCTTATATTGTTCCACCTCGTGAAAAATCAATATTATTTGGTAAATTATACGCTATGTGTGCAATATATGTTTAAACCAAAACCTTGTAAACCCCTTCAATCTTGCATAGACAATGAAATATTCCCCCTTCCCACCCTCCAACTCCCTGAATTTTGAAAGTTGATGAAGTTATTAAGTTATTCTTAAAAGAACAGATTTGGTCCAGTTATTTATATTCTGTTCCTTTATAATGGAATACAATTACTTGTTTATATTTTTCACAACATTCACACTTCAACTCTTGGTTTAAAAGTACTGGCAAAATGAGGGTGATTCATTCATATTTAGTTCAACCTCTCTCATATTTTATTGATGACAAATTGTAAAAATTTTGAAGGGCGGTCAATTACTATGGCAACAACAAAAGAGCATTGACATTAATTAATTAATTCCCTTTTCAACCCTGCAATTAATAAACTCAGATCATTCTCCTCCTTTATGGTAAAGAGGAGTAATACAATTATTATACAAAGTACACACATGTAATGTACACATTTTGTTTCTATTAATAGCCAGTGTACATATTAATTTTTGCCACCAAAGAAGATTTCAACAAACTATAAATAGAGCTACAAATTCAGAAAAATTGATAAAGAAGATTTTTGGTTATGAAATTCATCTCAACAAATAAATAGGTTGAATTTTAATTTGTTTTTGGCAGCTGTATGTATATACAAGGTATATTGGTAATTGTCAATAGTTGATTGATAACTAGGAAGCTTTAAAGACCATAGTTAAAAGAGCAATCTTTGAAAATTGTTCTGATAAATGTGTTTGCTGCAAGCAAACACATTTATTTGACAATTATACAATTTGCGAAGATTATTCTTTTAATTATCTAATAAATGTGAACAAATATGAAGAGGTGCTAGTTTCTTGTTTAACGTATGACTGGCAAAACATGCTGATTACTCTCTGCTATATCCTATTCTGGACATTATATCTTTGGTCTCAAACTACCTATAAATATCCATATATATAGTCCCTTCTCTTTTATATTTGTACAGTGTATACTATTTATAGAAATCAATAACATACTTTCGATATATTATCCCATAGCTTAAGAAAAGAATTGAATTACTAAGTAAATATGGACATTGATTTGACGATGGTGGGGTGGTACCTCTTTTGAGTTAGTGCTGCTTTTCTTCAGAGCAGACATTTGTAGATGGTATATCTCTAACAAAGTATGTGTATGTTTCACTCATATTTATACATTCTGAAACCTCAAGTTGTCGTCTATTTATATACTGTATGTCTATTGTCATGTAATGGCTTTTTGCTTACTTATTTTGGAAAGTAAAAATGCGCTTTTTAAATGAATGCGCATTCCTTGAAAGAAAAACGTTTTCTGATGCCATTTTGCTTGGCGGCTTCGATGCCTAAGGGGAAAACTTGGCGAAATGGGGAGAGAGTATTATATATAAGCCATAAAACATTTCTCCTTGTTTGTTTTATGTTAAGACTTTTTAGATTTAGACTACGAGACTATTGGTTATAGATAGAGCGGATTTAACTAGGAATAAGTATAATCAAGAAGATAATTTTGTTAAGGAAAGTGACGAAGTCAAAGATCTTATAAGTGTCACGTGACTTTAATTTAAAAATTATTTTTTTTTCCTTTTTTTTTCTTAACAGAAGAAGAAGAAAACAAGAAGATCATTACCTAAGGAAAAAAAGAGAGCACTGCCGTAATTTAATCCATTTTACATTTACAGCTGATTACGATCCCAGTAAAACTAACTAACAAACTACCCTTGCTACTAGTACACAAGTAAACTTACACACTTTATAAAAAGTATAAAATAGAAACGGATTATATCAAACATCCCACCTTTCACTTATTTAATTTAACATTTCCTAATATATATGCACTATTATCATCAATCAATATGACTTCAAATTTAACACATTTATATCATCAAATAAAACGAAAACGAGACGATTTAGCAATCGGGTACCATATAAGAAATGGGATTCATTCAATAGCATCTACAGTTTATCCATATGCTAGAATCTTATTACCTAATTTCCGAGCAGTTCATTATTTTTATATCTTAATGATGGTATTTCTAGGTTCAGCTATTGTATATCCAGTCAAATCAGTTGCATATGTTGATATTTTATTCTTTACTGCTGGTTCATCTACTCAAGCTGGGTTGAATACTGTTGATGTTATGAAAACTTCCTTATATCAACAAATTATGTTTTATTCGATAACTACTTTAACTACTCCAATCTTTATTCATGGATCATTATTATTTGTTAGATTATATTATTTTGAAAGACATTTTGATAATATTAAAGAAAAATCAATGGCTGATTTTAAAATGAGACGTTCAGCAACTATTGCTCAACAAAGAACTAATTCTACCTATCATTCACGAGAAAGAAATGATGAAACTTTGGCCAAGAATACTAAAGATAATCAAGGTATTGGATTTTTTCAAGAAGATAAAGAAGCAGAATTAGATTCATCTACCACATCTCCAGCATCATCTTCATCAAAACATCAAGATGAAAAAGATTTCAATGAACAAAAACAACAACAACAAGATCAAGGAATTAAATTTGGTAATTTACCTCATCCCCCCAAAAGAAGAAAATCAATCGATCCAGAAGATATGTATAGATCCATCCGAATGATGAAAGAACGTCAAGAACAACAAGAACAGGCCCAACAATCACAACAACAACCAGTCACATCCCCAACATCGATTCAATTCGTTAATTTAAACTCTCCATCGAAAACCAGACGATTCTCAACCCATCTCTTCTCATCCTCCCATCCTGCAACTCCAACCACATCAAACCCACCACATCATTCATCATCAGCAGGTCCAGCAACCAGTGATGATGACGATGTACTTATAATTAAACCACCCAATGAGATTGAGAATTCAGATAGTATTTTCGTCACCAGGAAAAAGAGACTTTCATCGGCAGGATTACAAATTAAGGATAAACTTCTTTCTTCGGGTGGTGGGAATAAGAAGAGGAAACATTATTCGCCATGGACTACTAAGATTAGGAGAACTTTTTCCAATCAGAAGAGATTGTCGACGAGTGAGATGGAGGATGAGGATGATGATGACGTGGATGATGATGTGTCGATTGATTCTGAGAGAACAAAGGAGGAACAGGAAGAGGAGGAGGAGGAGGAGGAGGAGGAGGATGGACAGACTGATATTGATGAGATAACGGATGTTGATGCTGATGATGAAGATGAAGATGATGATGACGAGAATGATGAGAATGCGATTTTGGATGATGATGATGATGATGAGGAGCATGATGATGCTGGCCGTCCAAGAGTTAAAAGAGCAGTATCAAATCTTGAACTTCCATCTAAAGATGCAACCAGTGGACAAAAATATCATAAACGAAGCAACACCATCGATGTCGAAACAACAAACCCACCCCACAAAAAACCTCATAAATCAACAAAACAACCAACCCCATCATCCAAGAAACAGAAAAAGAAGAAAAGAATCGATATACGAAAAATCAAAACCCCAGGACTTTCAACCACCTCCAACTCCACCACCGCCCGTTCCCACCACCATTATGACACCGAAGACGAAGAAACCGACGGCATCTCCAACCTCAGCCACCTCAGTCGATCAATGAGTGCCAATTACTTATCATGGACCCCCACCGTAGGCAGAAATTCCACATTTGTCCACCTAACCGACGAACAAAAAGAAGAACTTGGTGGTGTTGAATATCGAGCCGTAAAACTCTTGATCAAGATCGTGGTGGGGTATTATATCGGTTTCCATCTCTTGGGTGCGGTAATGTTGACGATTTGGATCTATTGTATGCCGGAATATAAATTAATGTTAACTTCCCAGAGTATAAATCCGGCCTGGTGGGCTTGGTTTACTGCTCAGAGTAGTTTTAATGATTTGGGATTAACATTGACTCCGGATTCCATGAGTTCATTTAATGAATCGAGTTTTGTATTGGTGCTTTGTGCTTTTTTGATTGTGATTGGAAATACCGGTTTCCCGGTTTTCTTGAGGTTTATAATTTGGATATTGTTCAAAACGGCGCGTCCGTTGAGTTTGTATAAGGAATCACTTGGGTTTTTGTTAGATCACCCAAGAAGATGTTTTACGTTGTTGTTTCCTAGTGTGCCGACATGGTGGTTGTTTTTTATACTTGTGGCTTTGAATGGGTTTGATTTGGTGTTGTTTTGTATTGTGGATATACATAATCTGATATTTGATGGGATTGATACGGGATATCGTGTGCTTGATGGATTATTTCAGGCGTTTTGTACAAGAACGGTAGGGTTTTCCGTATTTGATTTATCGGCATTACATGCGGGTGCTCAGGTGGGATATATGTTGATGATGTATATTTCCGTGTTACCTTTGGCGATTTCGATCAGAAGGACAAATGTTTATGAAGAACAATCATTGGGAGTATATGCCAAACATGAAGATAATAATGAGAATAATATTGAGAGTACCACGACTAATTATGTCGGAACCCATTTGAGAAATCAATTGAGTTATGATTTATGGTATGTGTTCCTCGGGTTATTTGTTATATGTTTAGCAGAAGGGGACAGACTTCGATTACAAGATTATAGGTTTTCGGTCTTTGCAGTATTGTTTGAAATCATAAGTGCCTATGGTACCGTTGGTATGTCCTTAGGATACCCTACCATAAACGCTTCTTTATCTGGTGAGTTTAATGTCTTGTCGAAATTGGTGATTATTGCCATGATGATAAGAGGAAGACATAGAGGGTTGCCATATACTATTGATCGTGCGGTTATGTTACCCGATGCGACTATGAAATTACATGATAAGATGCAAGAAACTCATGCTATTAAACGAAGTAATACATTGGAGAGAACTTCTACATTGGGGAGGATATCGACTTTAGGTGGAAGTGGAGGACCTATTGATTCAGGGGAGAATATTTTAGGTAGGGTAATTACGAATGTTGATCAATTTAGAAAGAGAAAGATGAGACAGATTCGAGATGCCAATAATAATAATAATAATAGAGATATTGAGGTAGGACTGGATGATAGTGACGTTCATAGTCAAGATCCTCATTATATTGTCACTGGAGCTAGTATGTAAATGTTACGTTATTAGTGTATTGTTAATATATATTTATAGACCCTTATAAGTAATTCTTTCTATTTGCAGTTCTAACAAATCTTCTTAATTGCCATTCAACATCAGCATCTTTATTATCCGGCAATCCCAATCTAATCTCATACAACCTCATTTCAAACCTGGGTCCAATCTCACTAATCTCCACCGAATCCTTCGTCTTCACAAACACATGATGTCTAACACTAATATAATCATCATTATTCACAAACGTAACCACTCTCGAACTATCCTTCTTCTTCACCCCCGGTGGGAATAAATGTTTCAATATCGTAACCACTCTTTCCCCCAATTTGGTTCCAAACCCTTCAAAGATCAAATTCGGATATGCCTCACTCACATTCCCCAATTCCGGTAAATCATGTCTTAATTTCACATTATGTAATGTAAAAATCGCCGTCGGACCATGAGGAAAATGACTAATGGTGATACTAGTAGGCACACCTCTATGTTCATGTAAAACCACCATATCTGAAATCTGAACCCTTGAACAAGTCGCCACTAAATCATTAATGACATAATTCCCTCGATTTAATTTAAGACTATTAGGAAACATCAATTTTAATTCTTTTGAAAATTGTAATAATCGAACACTAGGATCACGCGAGGTGGTGATTATGACTCGGGGGTCGGAAATTCCGGACATGGCACTATATTCGTCATCGATATCGGGTTGGGATTGTTCACTTTGGTCATAGATGAAATCTTTTTGGAGTTGGGCGTCGTCGGCGATGTCTTTGGGAAGGGGTTTTCCCAGGGCTAAGGCGGTTTTAAGGAGTTGACGTTTTTCCAGAAGGGCCGATTCTTGGAGTTGGAGGGATTTGCGATAGAGATATTCTCGTCTTTCTCTGGCTTGTTTTCTAATCATGATATATGTTTCTTGCTTTTTGCAACTAATGGATGAAATAGAGATGAGCTTTGATAAATCAAAGATGAGATGAGAATTTTTTTTAGAGTAGAATATTGATGAACGACATTTTTGAAATGTCGTGGAGATGTAATGTCGTACATATGCTACCATGTGTAATTTGAAATTGCAGCCCCCCTTTGTCAAGGATAGCTGTGATGACTTGTAAAATACTTGTACAGAACAACTCTGAGATATCTGAAGTAGACTGGTGGTTGGTAAGGAGTCTATACCATTTATCAAGTCTAATAAATTTATTCTTAGGATTTATGTTTCTTTTATAGAAATTGAAACACAAAACTCTTCCCCATCAACGTTGGTTTATCTACAATACCATACTTGACTATTTAGCCCCTTGGGATATTGGCTACGTTGGGACACCACTTCTAGACTTTTATAAATATTGTTCGCTGTTTCATTGTCCTTAAAAGCTTGTATAAATACACGTGTAATGTTCGTATGTCAAAAGAGGGAATGAATTGGACTTATTGTTCTGTTTAGTTCTTTGTGTTGTTCGAGAACAATATGTTACTTGTTGTTTTGATGAGATTATAATTGAAAACAATACTCTTATGACGTACAATTGTATAGTGATTTATAGCTGGCTGATTTTGTTAGCCCGATATTTTCCTGTAAACAATAGGGGGCTGTGATTGGGTTGGCTTTCTTCGCCTACAGATATACCATCTCAATTGGTTTGTTTAGTAGATTACTACAGACTGACTCTTTACAAAATATAAATATATTAAACTTTAATAAACACTATAAAACACAATCAAAATACAAATAATAATCAATAGAAAACAAACCTTTAACCAAAAATAACTAATACTAAACAAACACACTGTTTTAGAAAACACTTTAAACAAAAGAAGGAAGACATCACTCTTTAAATATATACAATATCTCTCCTTCTTATATCACCATCATCTTGAACTAAACAACTTTATAATAATATAACATCAAAACAACATTAAAAAATAACTTATAATTTTATATATATATAATCATGAAAACATAAACTATATCTAATGACCATTAATTTCATTAGTAGTTTGTCTAATACATTCACCAATCGAACTAGAAACCAAACTCTCATTATCACTATTTGGAGAAAGTGGACCGGCAATTACACTGGTACGGCTTCTAATTGGTTTGATCACCTTAGCATCGATTTCAACTTCTGAATCACTTGATTCTGGAGAAATCAAGAATTTTTGTTTATTCGTACTACCAGCCGAAACACTCTTCTTTGGATGTTTTGGTTTGGTGGCGGTTGTGAATGGAGAAATTGCCGATG
This sequence comes from Hemisphaericaspora subhashii, assembly GCF_019202705.1. NCBI lineage: Eukaryota > Fungi > Ascomycota > Pichiomycetes > Serinales > Debaryomycetaceae > Hemisphaericaspora > Hemisphaericaspora subhashii. Next base: position 14,182 of record NW_026057282.1, on the reverse strand, counting down.
GAGTTCTTTGTCTTGGAGGATTGATAAACCCTTGAGAATAAGCATGTTTAAAACTTGGTCTTCTTCTCATTGAATTCCCACTATCATCATTAATCATTTCTGCATAGGAATAAAAATTCAATTGTGATTTAGAAGTAGGTAATACTCCAGGAGCAAGTGGAGGTGGAGAACTTGAAGTAGTTGAACTTGGAGACATTGGTAAGATCCCCGTTCCTTCCATACCATGATGACTGTGGGTATATCCATTAGTTGATAATGAAAATGTGGAATTTTTTCTCAGAACTGAAGATCTTCCAAGTGCCATATTTAATGCAATCAATGAAGAATTTCTTCTAGGTGAATAGACTAATTCTACATCATCTAAATTACAATTCCGATCACATAGAAGACTGGCAGTTGCATCTAATGCTGGAGGAATATAATCTTCATTTTTGAGATATTGACCAGTTGTGAGTGAGATTGATGAATTATGAGTGCCAGCAGTAGTTGCTGAACGTGGACGGGTGGAGATGGATGGTTTATGGTTGTTGTTGATGGAGGCTAATGAGACGATTGAGCCTGATCTGAGGGCAGGGTCGAAGACGCATGCATCTTGAACTGATCTTTCAAATATACAGTAGTCATCTTCAGTGGCGGTGGAGTTACGTTGTGGTTGATCATCTGAGATTATGGATGAGATTGAATGTTTTGGAGATGTGTTGTTGAATGGAATTGGTGGTGGTCTGATTGGTGATGGATGTTCATTGGTGGTGGTGGTGGTTGATGATCCAAAGGTAAATAAAGATAGCTGTTCTTTTGTTGTGTTGTTGTTGTTGGTAGACGGAGAAGGGATTGTTTCTTCTTCTGTAGTTATAGTTTTAGTGGCAGACATTTGTAGTAGTTATAGTACAGCGTTAAGTTAAGATAGTAGTTGTAGCAATGTAATTATGTGTCTGTCTGAATTAATTAAAATTTTAATAATCCGAAATCTGAAAGGGTTTTTCTTTTTAGTTTTTTTATTTTTATTTTTGTTTGGTGTGTGGGTGAGTTTTTAATGAATTTAATTTTTCAAATATGCCTTGGGAATATAAAACAATTCTAATCTTATTATAAATATGAATCTATAAATGCTTTCTACAAAAGATGTATATAAGATATAAATATAATTGTAATTAGAAAGATAAACAGAGAGAGTCAAAGAGAGAGAGAGAGAGACATAAATTTATAAAAAGGATTTTTGAAAAGAATTTAATTGTAGTTTTATATTCGAACAGGAAAAAAAAAAAGTGTCGGAAAAGAATGTGGATTAATTATTGTCACAAAAAAATAAAATAAATCCAATTGCAGATAGCGGAAAAAATTTTAATCCAAATTATTTTTTTTTAATTTCTAATTTTAATTTTACTATATAAATTATTAAGGAGAAAGTTGTTATGGTCATTCAAACACAAAAAAGAAAAAAACCATAAAAGAAAAAACCCCCTCCTCCAAAAATAAATAACGACATTTATTTTTTTATCAAAATCTCTCACTGTTTACTCTCTATTTACTCTCCCGTTACTCTCTCGTTACATTTTATTTTTATATATCTACAGTCAGGGTTTTCAATTTATAAATCACCTTATTTAATCATCAATTCGAATTATAAATAATAAAAAAACAGGAGACCTTTTGTTGAAGGGTTGTAGTTGGGAAGAGAGGAACATGGTAGATAGGGCAGTGTTCTATATGCACAAGAGGGGTTCCTCTCTGATCTGTGGTTACGTCAAGAAAAACGTCTTATTTATTCACACTCTTTGTTTTTCGATGACGACACTTCACAGCAAATTTAAAGTTTTTTTTTACTGCAAAAAAATTGCATAATTGCAGCGACATTTTAATCAGAATTACAGACACTTAAACCAAAAAAAAAAAAGAAAAGAAGAAAGCTTTTTTGAAAAAATGCCTTATCAAAAAATTCCTAATATTTTTTTTTTTATTTTGTCATTCCGATTGAGCCCTGTTTTTTCCTGTTAAAATAAAAAAAAAGGATTACTACCAGTGACCTAGAACTCATCAACATCCATGGATTGAGATCGTACCACTTTCTACCGTATATGTAAAAATAGTATATACTATAACACGGCATTCATATTACGAAGTATTGGGTCATCCAATCTGTTTATTGCAACCTCTGGGTATTTGGGAAATTAAGAAATCATGATCAAACAAATTTTCTTTGGTTGCGTTGTCTTACGAAAGATTTGGTAAAGACGGAGATTGTATTTCCTAATTTGGAAACCACCCAGACCCAGAACCCGCACCAGACCAGACCAGACACAGACTCAGAAAGAAAAGAAAAAAAAAAGGAAGGGAAAATGGAAAAAAAAAAGAGAAGAGAAAAATATTAATTCTGGAAAGTGCAAGAGAAAACCAATAAACCATCATTCAATTTAGATGTCATTAACTATCACTTGCATCTTCAACTCCATACTTACTCCAGGTTTTATGGTATCAACACAAAGAGATTGTGATTTATGTACGTAGTTACAATTCTTCTTATCCTTTGTTTTTTTGATGTTCAGATCGACCTTCCCTTCTCTTTTCTTTTGGCTTGACGATTGCAAAATACATTATTATAAATCATTCACGCGATCTAAGCCTAAGAACTAACTGGTCAACGGTGTATAGATGACTAATGGGTCGTTGGGTTAGTTCGGCGATAGTTCGGTCCCTTATTTATATGTCTCCTGACGCTTAGTCATCCTTTTGAATGACCCTTATATATGTGAATGTGGTGTTGTTTCTTGCATGTAGTGGGGGAACGCAAAGATTCCATTAAACTCGCTCTATTTCTGTTTCTGTTTTTCGCAATGATTTTTCCTTGTCAGAAAGAAATAGAAACTGAAAAATGTTTCCTTCTTTTCTTTTCTATTTGGGGAATCGATTCAAGCCAGTTGTTCTCTCTCTCTCGAAAAGATTCCTGATTGTTAAAGTTGCTATTCTAAGTGACACGACATTAAATTACAACATCAATAATAATTCCCATTGTTTAGAGAGAGGATACTCTTCAAGAATACAATGAACGGCTATTGTTTTAGTTATCTACGGGGTATATAATAAATGGGGTTTATACTGTACGTGTGTGGGTGGTCCAACCGATAAAAAATTATAAGCGATACGACAGTGCCAGGGGAGAAAGGGGCGTCATATGTAAAGTGGGAAAATTTTAAACTTTTTGACTCAAAAAATGTCGCAGACATAAAAAAAAAAAAAGTTTGCTGCCTTTTCTTTTCTCGGGGTTGATTCCTTTTTTTCAAAAAACGGCTTCTTGTGTGTATTCATTTTTAAGGTTTATGCAATAAATCTGGAATGATTACCCCAATTGGAGACATTGGCAACGACAATCTAGATCGTAAGTATATCCTCAATGTCAGTATTGTCGTCGTCGTAAAGCATATCGTAAACCTTAAAATGATTCTGATATTGTTACCACGAGATGGGCTAACATCATGCATATGACCGACATTATTCGCTACCATCTATTATGTTCCCTACAATGAAAATACAATTGTCGTTGTAATTTAGTTCTAAATTTAAACCCAACAGAGCCAACTCAGTATACAGGAATAATAATATTACAACAAAGAAAACCATGGGATAAAATATTTCGTATAATTATTATCTAACAAAAGGCTCTATATAAAATGTGTCGTTGTCAATTCCATATTATTTTTCTGCTACTCTCCCATTCTTCTGCCTGTCCTTTGTTTCTCGGAGTACCTTGTCCCAGCCCAGGTTATAGATCTAGAATGACCCTGTGGATAATGTTATCCATTATGTTTATCCCATTATTATAATAATCGTGTTTTATTAGCCCTTTTTGAAGAACAATAAACTGGGGAATCTCGGGGGTTATGAGTGTGGAGACTATTTCCCAATTGTATTCAGAATGATTATTATTATGCATGACCTACAGTCTGTACCCTTTGTCTACCTGCACGGATAAATATTCATACGAGGTCATGTATCAACTGAAAGGATATGAAACAGTTGGTGACCATCGCTTATTGCCAATATAGGTTATTGTGATTTAGTGTGTTTTCTTATCTTGTGATTTTTTCTATGTCAGACATAAAATTTGAGAAAACGTGTGGGGGTTAATTAATTAATTAATTATTGCAAAAAGAATCTATTTGCAACACAAAAATGCATAATGATGCATGTAATTAGTGAATTGATTGATTTTGTACCATAACTGTCAAAATATTAATAGACTGAGACCTCGTGTGATTTCTACTATATTCTGCTTTCTTGATAGATGGTTGCGATGGGGGGGCTGTGAGAAAATATGGCTGGTTAATTTAGCATCATTAGGGGGAGTATGGCTACGAGAAATTCAGGTCAATCAATCCTAGTAATTAGTTCGATTTAAAATTTTAGTAAATCATTGAAACAAATCTAAATTGATCTCCAATTTCATGTCTTTTGGAATTGGAGAAATGGTTAGTTTGATTGAAAATACTATGGGACGGACCTATGTCATGAAACGTAACAAAGCAATGGCAATACACAAAAGGCGGTTTCGATTTGCACACAGATCTTCTAGTGGTGTTTGATAACATTTCTATCAAATCTCTGATATGAAAACCCTAGGAGATTCTTCAACTTCCCCGTACCTCTGGGTCAACTTTGTCTCTTTTTGTGCCAGTTCAAGAACCTTCGTTTCCTTCTTCTTTTCAATCATTTCTAAACCTAAATGAGGTGTTGGATTCTCATCGTATTCCATTTTTCCACCTTAACAACCTTATTTATGATCCTTCTTACGATCACAAGACTGATCTCACGATCAAGCGAACAGGAACTTATATCTGGATGTCCATATCCAATATCTTCAAAGAAATGAATATTGTCTATATTCAAAGAATAAACTAACTGAGAGTGAATGGTTTGTAATATCCCAAAGGTTTTAATATAAGAATCCTCCGTTCAACATGTGCAACGTAAGAAAGTAGGTCATGGATGTCGTCAATGCTTGTATAGGCTGATAGATATTGCTTGCACTTAATGCTTCATTCTGGATTTATGCGGTGAGACTACGATTGTCTGGAGTTGGCTCAGGGATGGTTCACGATCTGAAATCGGCAATTTTTTGGAATGGGTTTGAAATTGAAGGTGGCTATGGTCTTGTGAGAGTTCCTTTAGTCTCAATAGTGTATATATCCAAACAAGAGATTTAGGAATTCGTGTTTACTAGAAATTTTGCAGTCATTTTACGAATCGTGCAAATACTTTTAGGGGAACAAATTGTCATCAGGAACTTTTTGACAGTATTTACAGACCTTTATAAGTCGTAATAAGACCCGAGAAAGGAGAATAGAAGCTAGGTTTTTATGTAATGTTGAATATCAATTGGTTGCACTGTCCACTATCTATAAAGCAATTGTTACGCGAAACAGTTAGACATGGTTATGAAACTTTAGATATTTTTAATCAGAATAATACTTGAGAGTAATAGGGAAGCCCCTCATTGACTGATTATAACGAGTCAATATCTATCCACGTGTTTAGCTGTACGTCAGATTGCAGTTCAATGGCTTTATCTCACTTAGCTAATCAGCTGTGAACGGTCTCCAACTATTGATATAAAAATTTCTTCAATTTTCACAGAGTTTAGTATAGTTAATAGACATCGTGTAACGAGACTTGCTTCTTCCCCTTTTACACAAGAAGCCATTGATAACTGCGATTACTCTAACAGTAGCCACTATGACTCTACAGTGTATAGAAAAGAAGAAATCACAATCGATTTTAGTTAAAACCAAACGAGAGAGAGAAAAATAACGAGACCCGATTTTTTTTACAACCAATTTTCTGAAACAATCAATTGGATTCAACTATTCAATGATCATCGTGTAAAATTCAGCACTTGATGAATATAAATACATCATATTCAAAGATACAGGATATCTTAACTAACAAATCATCTCAACTGAGTACTGCTACTGCTACTAACACGTCCAATCTACCAACAATAAAACCATCCCAATATGAACTAGAAAGAACTAGAAGTTCAACAATAACATCTATGGATGCAGTCACAATCCATTCAGTAGTAGATAGAGATAGATTACCCATATACTACGGCTATGACGACAATGACGACGACACCCACGATAATGACGACCACCCTATAGACACGTCATCAACAATCACTGATATCCAACTTCTAACCCCAGACAAAGCCCATTCGCTATCGTCACCGCATGGTCAACCTGATCCAACCATACGGCCTACTTTACTCCGAAAGAGAAGTGCAACTACTTCAGTAATTGAAGATGTCACCACTTCACAACAACTCCAAAGTCCAACTTGGATCTTAAGTAATCTTTTATCAAATTTTGGAGGGGCATTAAGAGATATGGATGAATATACAATCGTGAGTAAATCAAATGATCTTGTATTATTATTTCAAAATTACCCAAACCTCCGAGATGAAATTCAAATCAAATCGGTGATTCCAAAAGTTCAATTCATGTTATATCATAAAATCCTGGAAGTTAGACTGTCAGGTTATAGAATTTTAAGATATTGTATTTCGAATTATGAAAGTTTGAATTTATTAATTCAATCTAAATTATTAATTTTTTTGATTGTTACATTAGGGAAAAAACCCGGTAGTCGTCAGGGTGTCAATAGATGTAATTTATGTGAATTGGAACAAGCGGTGAAATTGATTCGAGAATTTTTAAATATTGATAATGGTGCGGATAATTTATCAATTGGGGTCGTGAAGGCATTGATTGCGATTGTGGAAAGTAATGAGAATGATGATAATGGAAGATATTACCAAAATGCAACCAATGGGGATGGACATGATGACGATTATGATGATGATGATGATATTGAAGCCATGCCTGAGTGGTTTAAGAATGCATGTTTGGAAACGATTTGTGAAATTGCGATATTGAAACCGGAATTAGTTTTCCATAGTGGTGGGTTTAAATTGATTATGAATTCAATTATTGATGGATCGGTTGAGATTTCTTCAACTTGTTTAATGTTATTATTTAAGATTATGGATTTTCAAAATTCAAGAAAGTTTTTAAGAAATGGATTTGATTTAGATTCATTGATTTCGATATTTTCAAATTCTACTGATGATGTTGAAGTGGTGAATGGTGGTGGTGGTGGTGGCGATAAATCAAGAAGAGTGGTTTCTAATTTTAAATTACAAAAAGTATCATTTTTAATTTCGATATTATTAAAACATTTCAATGGATTAATTGCATATTCAATTGGGAATTTCATAAGTATTAAGAATTTGATAGCTAATTTATCGAAAAGAAACCCAAAAGTACGTGATTATATCATGGATATCTTTTTTGATGTACTTGGAATTCAACAATTCCCTTGGTTGGCGAATTCGGCCATTGGAGAATCAATTAAACGTTTCAATGATTCAATCAAGAATCAAAATTATTCATTTGAGTATCCTATATTAGACCCTATAGAAAATCAATTTGAATATAATATAAAAAATCATTATTGTGGATTAATTGTATTAATATTAATTAAAAATGATATCTTCCCCAAATTAATAGAAATAATAGAACAAAACCTAGATCAATCAAATACAAAGAAAGCAACTCGATTATTAACTCATATTTATTCCATGGCTAATAATTTCCTTCCATCTGAACTCATATGTAAAGATTTATTATTACCTAACCTATCTTCCCATGCATCATTTGAAGTCGTAAGTGTCACCAGAAAGAACTTTATAACCAGTACGGATTATTTATCAAATATAAAAACCAGTATTCAAAAAATCAACCTTCAACAACGATATAATGTCGATGATGCGGAATTTAAATCATTAATCACCAATACTAAGATATTAACCATCAAAGAATTTGAAGATTGGAATTGGACATTGTTATTAAATCTAATTCAAGGTCCATTGCGTAATCCTAAACGATTTGATGAAACTATTGAAAAATATCCGAAATTTTTAAAAAGAATAATGTCATTTTATCGCCCGTTTAAATATCGGTTTTCAAAAGTACTATTAACCAGTCGTGGTTCGACTAAATATATCAATATTGGTTGTCAATTATTAGAAATGTTATTGGAATTCGATCAAGGGGTGAAATATTTAAGTACGTCCAAATTATTACCTCAACTTTCAGAAATCGTGGCCCAAATTGATCCATACAGTGGGGTAGCATCGAAAGAATCAATAATTAGTAAGAAAAGAATTGAAAATACTTGCTCGGTGGGATATTTACGATTTATTGGAGTTTTGAGTGGGAAAGCTGCCGGAATCAAAATGTTGGAACATTGGCAATTTTTCACATTATTATCTCATATTGTTGAATCAACAGTTCAATCCGAAAATAATAATACTTTCTTGTTGACGTTATTTAAATATATTGATTTTTCATTAGATTCCCAATTTAGACTAATATTAATGTATTGTTTAAAAATATCCAATCTTAAAATACGAAATTATTTATTAAAACATTTATTACCAAGTTTAATTAAGATCACACAATGTGAATTTTTTGTGATTAGGATATTGGTGGCGAATTTATATGATTCAGATTATGAATTTGTACAACGATCAATTGATTTATTATATGAATATTATCAATCTAATAGTTTTACAAATTTGGATAGATTGATTGCTTTAAGACCTTCGATATCGATCTTATCAAGATATGAAACCACCGGTAGAAATTTATTGATTAGAATGTTTCAAGTCCCAATTGGATTTAAATATTTGGAAGAATCGGGGTTTTTGGATTCGGAATTTGATAAATGGTGTAAAATTGATGGATTTTCTTATTTATCGAAAATTGAAACCTTGATTAAATGTCAATTTTTCCCATTTTTAAATCAGGGCCCACCTTCAACTTCGTTATCGGTATATTTCTTCAAATATTTATTATCTACCGAAGAAGGATTGAATTATTTCAGTTATGGCAAAGGGAAAGAATTTCTTGATGGGATAATTGAATCGATTGAAATTATATTCACGACAATAAACCAACAGGATGAATTCTTGGATATAGACAACCAAGATCAAACTAGAGGTGATTTATTACATGACCTAAAACAAAACCTTTGGATCATAGGAAATATCGCCCTGAGTAAACATGGAATTAAACTACTAGACCCCATGTATTCAACCACAACCATCCAACCCAAGAAATCGATTATTGACTTAATTCTTGAGAATTTCCATACTTGTCCGATTTGGCAATTGAGAGGAATATGTTTTTATATATTAGGGATGATTTCAAATACGATTGAAGGCATTGAAATCTTGGATGAATTTAATTGGATAAGTGTACTTGATCAATATGGAAATAGTAAATGTTTAACATTCCCCAATTGTGAAATCTCGGAATTTTTTAAAATAGAAATCACAAATCCATATAGGGATACTCGATATTATCAAATCTTTAATAATGTGGGCAGTGGAAGTGGGGCTGGGACTTCATTTGTTTGGAATATTGATAATCTCAAAAATGGAGATGCTGGTGGTGATGTGATTGGAGACGAATTGTTGGAGAGTGATGAAGATAGTTCGGGGAATGTTAGAGTAAATGATCGGATTATATCACTTATGCAACATTTGAATGCGGTTTTGAGTAAGATTGAAAATAAAGCAATTCGAGAATTGATTAAATTAAAGAAACAATCACCGGAGTTATTTAATGATATGGGATTATTCTTGGAGGTGATTAAATTGGTTGATAAAGGGACATTTAAATTTCAAAAGAGAGTATTCATATTTAATTTGTTTTCGGATACGAAAGTATTAGAGAATTTAGTTAAACGAGAAAGAAGAGGTTCATTTAGATAGATACAATGGGTGTTTGTGTATTTAATATATAAAGATAGACAACTATTCTATGATTTCCGTTCAATCTTTCGTTTTTTTGATTTTGTAGATCCAGATGAAGATATTGATAATTTACTATTTCCATCAATCAGTAATGGGAAATCAGTTCCAGTATATTCTGAATTCATACTTAATGTTTGAATAGTTAAAGGTTTATATTTTGATGATACTAAATTAGGATAATGTCTTCTACACCAAGGTTCCAGTTCTTGAGGATTTATTTCTGCATGGATAATATCATCATTAATCATATCAGGAATCTTTTCAATATGATATAAATTCAAATAATGACTTTTCCTCACCTCCTTGGACTTATCATCTTGGTTATTATTCTTCTCCTGTAATTCAATCAATGGCTCTAGTGTTGATTTTAATCTCGGAGCAACTTCCATAATCTTCTTAATTCGGTCAGATTCAATCGGTGGGAATGTTATCTCATCATTCTCCCCAGCTTCAAGTTCTGCAATTAGCCCTAATAATGCTTGATTTCGACGATGATAATAAGACATCGTCAATCGTTGATTTCTTTCCATTTCGAACAATTCTTGTGATTTGGCATATGCTTTCCGGAATCGTTCTTGATATTTCTCATATATTTTGGGATAGTCTTTGGAGGCTGCTGTGGTGGATGCTGTGGATGTTTCTACTGTTTCTTCTATTTCTGGTTCTTTGGATTCTTGTTCTGGATGTGAGTTGGTAGAGGGGTGTTCTTGTGTTGTGTTTGATTCTGGTTCTTGTTTAATGGGTTGTGAATCTGTGGAATTGGGTCCTTCGTCCACTAGTATTGAAGCTACGTCTGACATGGTTATGAATGATTAAAATTGTAAGGGGATTCTTGGTTGTTCTACTATATATCTGTCAATGAAACATACATCGATTCATCAAGTGTATTGAAAAAAATCTGGTAATGAATAATGTCGTATTTGTGTCGGGGTTTTTGTCGTAGTGTCTCAACCTAAATGTCTCTCTTCAAATCTGCGTCAAACCGTAATTTAAGTAAATTTCAAAAGACGCGTTTCTTTCTTTCAGAAGAAGTTCCAAAAAAAAAATCATCATCAATTTAATCTTTTCAAGTTGCCATCTAAAACAGCAGCAATCAAATAGGAAATGTCAATTGTCTCATTACTAGGAATAGAAGTCCTCAACAATCCCGCCAAATTCACCGATCCATATGAATTCGAAATCACCTTCGAATGTCTAGAACCCCTCAAAGAAGATCTAGAATGGAAACTAACCTACGTCGGATCCTCCCGTTCTCTTGATCATGATCAAGAACTAGACTCAATCCTAGTCGGACCAGTCCCTGTCGGGGTCAACAAATTCTTATTTCAAGCAGATGCACCTTCGCCGGAATTAATCCCGGCTAATGAATTGGTTAGTGTTACGGTTATTTTATTGAGTTGTAGTTATGCTGATAGGGAGTTTGTGAGGGTGGGGTACTATGTGAATAATGAGTATGATAATGAGGAGTTGAGGGAGAATCCGCCAGCTAAAGTGATGGTGGATCGGGTTGTTAGGAATATTTTGGCTGAGAAACCTAGGGTGACTAGGTTTAATATTGTTTGGGATAATGAAGATGCAAATACAGATCAATATCCTCCTGAACAGCAAGTAGATGAAGAAGAAGAGGAGGAGGAAGAAGAAGAGGAGGAAGATGAAGATGAAGAGTTGGAAGAAGAAGAAGAAGGGGAAGAGGGTGAAGAAAATGGAGAGCAAAAACAACAACAAGATGGGGAAGACATTGAAGAAGATCTTGAAGATGAAGAAGATGAAGAAGACGAAATACAGACTCCTGCTGATGATGCTGAAGAAGATATAGAGGAAGATCTCGAAGATGAAGAAGATGTTGAAGATATAGATGATACAGAAGAAATAAACACCCCAAAGGATTAGATTAACCTTTTTCTTCCATAAATAAATAAATTTTTATACATAACTGTAATATAGAATATAATACTAAATCATCGATTCAAGTAATCCATTAATATTCCTACTCAAACAATCCACAATCTCTAAATTCAAATGTCCGACCTCTAGATCATTCTGTTGTTTTAATCTCCCGACCCATTTATCAGGATGCCATTTTATTCTTTCCACCCGCAAAATCTCTACCAATTCCTCCTCGGGCAATTTAATCATCTCATAAAATTGTCGTAATTTCTGCGGGGTGATTAATGTCAATATAGTCTCATGTGGTAAATTGGCCTGTTGATAATAATGTGGTGGGAGTAAAGGTATTCTAATTCCTTGGAAATACAGTTGTCTAAGCAATTTATTGGTAGATTGCCTTTGGGTTCTATTGCTAGTCGAGTCAGGCATGTGAAGATACGGGTCGTTGATTCGCTTATCTCCAATATGTATCTCTTCCTCGTCTTCATCCATCATTCCTGCTGATGTGATGGGTATCTCTCCCAAGATTTGATATTTTTGGGATGTGCTCGTGGTTGGTTCAAATTCATTTCTATTGTATTCTTCCCGGAGTTTTGTGTATTTGTTGTTATTCACTGGTGTTTCATATTTGAATTGGGATTGTTGCTGTTGTTGGGATGCTGATGTTGTTGGCTTTATGAATTTATATCCGTTTATTTCCTCTCCATATTCTTCATATTCTTCATATTTCTCACTTTGAGTCGGTTGCTGTCTTGGTTGATTACGCTTTGAAGCAGGTGAAGGAGCTCTTGAATTTGCAGGAGTTGATTGAGAAATCGGAGTTCCTTGATTTAATCCGAATTCTTCATCATTCAATATTTCCTCCTCGTCATCTTCATCCCCATCTTCTTGTTTAACAGGTTGATACATTATCTCATCAATGGGAGTTTTTATCGAATTAGCCAAATCCAATATCGGCCTCTTGAAGTATCCTTGTGATTTATTCTTCTGTAAATTACTACTGTCCTCCGGTCCCCCAGTATTGTCTTTAAATTTCAATTTCTTTCTTCGCGGCTGTGGAGGACATGGAGTCGCATCACTAGGACTAAAACTAAATTTAAGATTATTGGTTGTTCCGCTAGTCGTACATATTGTCATTTTCGAATCGTTTGAATTGGGTGTTATTATCATTGTTGGAGATTCGATATGGATTCGTTTTCGAGTATTTATATATTGTGGCGATGATTCGTATATTATTCCATCTTCGCCATCCTGTTCATCTGGATCGATATCGTCGGTGTTGATTGTCTGATTTGCCAATCCTTCTTCCTCATCTTCGTCATCATCATCATCATGTAACGATTCCTCGTGGTCTTCGATCTCATTAATGAGAATATCCTCACTCGCAAGCGGTGAATCTAGATGTAGGTCATTCAATCTTCGTATTGGAGATATGAACGAAATATTTGAATTGGGATGTAATGGAGTAGATGCATATTGAAATTTATGATCATTTGATGTTTGTTGTCCTTCTTGATCCATTCTCTTTTTGGGAGAAGGAGTCATATTTGAAGGATCGTCACGAGTGTTCATATCTTCTAGATCTGAAGAGAAGGATGAGGATGAGGATGGAGGAGTGGATGATGATGATGGTTGTAGTCTGTTTTCATACCAACACTTTGTATCTTTGTTGTTAGTTTTCTTGGGAGAGTATGCTTTGGTGGTGGTAGGGACTGAGGTATTAGAACCAGCTGGATGAAGTAGATTCGGTATTATATTGTTATTATTATTATTATTGTCACTTAGTGCCATCCTTACTCTTCCACTTGTGGTAGTAATCTGATGGTTTGATATTGAGTAGAAGAGAGTTAACTTGTAAAAATGTATGTATTGTTTATTATATGACTTAAACTGTAATAAGCAAGAATGTAAACAATCATTTCTATTTTTTTGCATTTTCAAAAATAAGTCCGACCTTTCAGTTACCCGGATTTTACTTAAATAACTCCGGATTCAATCACTGTCTCTTTTAATTTGATGTTAATATTGGAATCAGTTTCAATGGGGAGAGCCAAATATTAGCATACTAAGTCGGTTTTGAGTTCAGCTAACGTTATTAGTCAATAATATGAGACATTCCTAGCTGCAATTCTAGGTGAAGTAGAATTCATATACTTCTGTTGACATTCCAACAGATGGACTACAAGCCATTGGCCAGTTTAAAGCAGGAAATCTTGGCAAAATCAAGATCTTGATATTGACTCTACTACTACAGATGGGTTTGTTCGATAATATATCAAATACTAGTATTTTTTCTAATATAAATAATAAAGCTAAGCAACAAATTATACAGAAGAGTATAAGAACTGAATATTAGGATCATAAAATCACATCAAATAAGACGTCAAGCCATTATCTAAATCTATGGATCATAAGAACCAA
>NW_026057283.1:0-41143 GCF_019202705.1 Hemisphaericaspora subhashii | reverse complement strand
TTATGCACATAAGTGAAAGCAGAAAGGGAAGATAAGCTACTTGGCTTTCCCGCGGTTGTTTACTTCATCCATTTTTTATACTAATTAAATAGTTTACTAACTGTCTTTTAAATATTAATTTCTAACTATCGTTGACCCTCTTTTAATTGAACAAAATTAATTTATGCTTAATATTATATTTAATTTGTAGATATTGTAAAAGTTTTGCAGCACATGTGAAGGTACGAATTTCCTTCAAAATTTGAAGACTGCTGTCTAGCCTAGAATAACAATAATTAGGGAATACTTCCGACATCGAGCCTCGGCATACTTGATCTGAAGCATTTTACGACACTGATAAGTCACTTTTCCTCTACCAGATCATACTCAGTTTATTACATGTATACGTTGATATTTTCTCATACAATGATTATATTAAATAACTTGGTTTCTATTTACAAGATTCTATTGAAATATAAATATATATATATATCGTTACCCTTCATATATGTTCTCTACACGTGTCCCTATCATCATATTGACAAATCCCTTCCACCAGATAAATCACAACCAAATCTATTCAATGGCCATATTACAGTCATTACTTTCCCAACTACCAACCCTTGACTTATAGGACCAAACGTATTTGAATCAATTGAATGAATTCCATTATCGCCTTCAACCCATAAATGATTTCTCGGTATTCTCACTTCTGGTTTAGGATATGGTGGTGATTTAGGACGAATTAAATCACCTTGTAATCCTATAACTCGTTTAGTTAATAATTTTTCTGGATTTGATGGCGATCTAAACATAATAATATCACCTCTATCAAGAGAACTTGGTTTCTTTAAATTGAATTTCTGAACAATTACAATATCATTAGTTGTTGTTTCAGTACCGGGATTAAAAGTTGGTGTCATTGAAAATCCACTTATTTTATATGGTTGATATCCATGATTGGTAAAGGTGTATAAAACTGGAAACCAAGTAAACGTAATGAAAGCAGTTTTAACACCTTGTGGTATCCTGCTCATCCTGCTTGACTCCCTATATGTTTTATAAGTATCTGTGTGTATGTCTATTGTAAGTTTACTAAGCGGTTTAGTCATATTTTGTTTTTCATGTGGGAAAGAACCACAGAGAAAATTTGGTTATAAAAATAATTAAATTCCGTAGTAAGGGACCGATTTCCCGTAGTAGAAATTTACAACGAGTAGAACCACTTTTGCTTATAGAATTAGTGCTAGTTTGAAATACGATCCAAAGAGATCTTCTTCAAAAGTTGATTGATGTGAAAGTTAATTAAATAATCTTCCATTTCACTGTTTCACTTATTCCCCCCCTTACCCTCTCTCATTTCGCCTCTATCTTGTGATGAACTTTTTTTTGTGAGGAGGAACCTGGAAATTCTTTGCTCTTACATCATCTTTATATCAACCCCACATAAACCCCCCATAACGAAACTATCCACCCAGTTTCATCCTAATCATATATAACAAAATCATGTCACAAGAAAAGGGAGGATTACTTGACCAAATCTTACTCGAAGATATAGCCCGTCATTGTCCCCATCAGTTCCTTGCATTTCATCAATGTATGACCCTTCCAGAACCTGATCCCCAGCAATGTTCAAAACAACAAGCTGATTTGGCAATATGTATAAAGACAGTAGTACCCTCGTTTCAGAAGATACAAGGTGAATGTGCTGGGAAACTTCAGGCGTATGAAGCTTGTTTGAAGATAAATAATAGTAATACAAAGATGTGTACTCAAGATCTACAATTATTACGAAATTGTGCATTTGGAACTTTGGATAATTAGAGAATACAAGGCATGGCATATTTATAGAAATGCGTTTATGTTTTGGAAACCGTTTATAAAATCTATACAATAATACTGTACTATTATTTACTTCTATACTTTTGTTTTAAATTATGTAGTCTAATCTTGGATAAGAAATTATTAGTCACTTGTCTAATTTCTGGTTGTTCATTATGAGATTCTTCAATCTCATGTTGATGATGTAACATTTCATGCTCAATATCTTCCTTATGTTTAATCAAAACTTCAGGATCATCATCCTGATGATATTTCATCCAATGATGTTGTTCATATTCATCCTCAAAATCTAAATGATGCCCCGCGCCATAACCAAAATCAGGTAATTCTCCTCCAGTATTATGAAATTGAATCCATTCATTAGAACTAATCTTTCCATCTTTATTAGAATCAACTAATTCTAGAATCGTCTTGAGTACTTTGTCTTTAACTGATTTCGTTATTTGTTCATGATCATGATCGCCATGACTACCCATTCCAGACCCATCTCCAATCATGGTATCTTTAGCTAATCCATAGATGCTTAATATATCATTAGAATCCCAGTATCCTCTAGCCTTGAGATCATGTAATTTGAAGAATGTTTGGGCATCATATTCTTCCAAATTGTGTTCTTCGAGCATATGCCAATCTTGCCAACTTATACCTTCTGGTTTTGTTGCTTGGGCTGAGCCGTGGCCTCCATGGGATAGTACAATAGATGGAAGAATGAAGATTATCAAATGCTTTAATTTCATATTTAGCGTGGTTTCGTCGTTTCCGTTTTGAATGAAATGTTGAACTAAGCGAAAAATTGTCGACCTAAATCTCGTTTGTTACCGTACTAAACCTCCCCACCCACTCGCTCCACGGACACCAGATTCCAAAAATGGCAAGGCGCTACCATCACCCCGTGCTTGATGATAAATTTCATTTTACAATCTTCAGATGGACTTAATTAATCCTTTCAAGTACAGCAAATAAAAATCAAAATATCCCTTTAAATTCATTTCGTCATTTTTACGAACAACTTTAAGATCTAAACTCCTTCTCATTTTTTTCAATTAGCACCCCTCGTGTTCAAGTTCAACACTCAATCCTTTATCAAATTCCTTATCAATTGACATTTTTCAAATGGAAACTACCACCGCCATCGACAATCTCCCAACTGAATCCAGAACAGGCCGTGAAAACCAACGCTACAACCCCGAAACCGGTGCCAGAATAGTCGCCGGCTGTGTCTGTCTCAACCCCACCCATGACAAACTTGTCATGATCTCCTCATCCCATCGAAACGGAAAATGGGTCCTTCCTAAAGGAGGTAACGAATTGGACGAATCAGAAATCGAAACCGCAATTAGAGAAACTTGGGAGGAAGCAGGAGTTAAAGGTATCATAATTGATGAATTACCCGTAGTATTAGATTCCCGAGGGAAGAAAGCTCCTGTTATAAAAGGTGAATTTGATCCGAAGGCGATGATACCGAAGAGTGAGTTTCATTTTTTTGAATTGAGGGTGCTTGAATTGGCTATGAAGTGGCCGGAATCGGGACAGAGGGAGAGGAGATGGTGTACTTATGCAGAAGCTAAGCTTGAGTTATTGAGGGCTAAGAGACCTGAATTGGTTGAGGTATTGAACCTGTGTTCGATTGCTAAGGATACACTGGAGGGTAGAGCGCATGTTGTATCCAATGAATATTAGATTAATTCTATATAGCTATTTACTTAAATAAACCTCCCATCAAATTAGCCAACATATTTCCTTGTTGACCTGTATTACCTANTTGAATAAACCTCCCATCAAATTAGCCAACATATTTCCTTGTTGACCTGTATTACCTAATTTCAAATTGAAATATAATTGACCCAAATAATCAATAGATGAAGTAATCCCATATTGAGTCAAAGTTTGTTTATAATGATCATATAATTTTAAAAACTTTTGACCATTTGAATTTGATTCTTTTTGTAATGATATAATTAATAATTGTAAGAAATTCACCAAAGGATATTTTTCATAATATTGAATTCCATCCAAAGATTCTCCACCACCTAATTTCTTTATGAATAAATCTTTGGCAATTTGGGCAAATTTGATATTCTTCAAATATGAATAATTTATAATTGCCCTACTTAAAAACACACCAGGATCTACATCTGGATTAGCTTGATGACACAAGTATAAATAATCAACATATAAAGGGATTGATTCAAAAGTACCCAAAATTAAATGTAATTCAACAATTCCAAAATATTTACTCCGTTGTGCCAATTCCAATTCTTCATTGCTTTCAATAAACCTCAAAAGTTTACTTCCAAATAAATGATGTAAATCATAATCACCAAATTTTGCCACAGCTGGATTCTTTTGTGACCAAGTAATACTTTGTTTTGATAAATCCACCAAAGTTGGATCAGTATCAGGCAATTCATTAACCAACTCAATTAATCTCAGCTTACTTTCTTGAGTCTCGGTAGTTACTCCTTGTTCTTCATATACTTGAATTAAATAACTTATTAAATCAGATGCTGAAGCGTATTCTTTATTCTGGCATAAGATTGAAGCACCCTGATATAATAAGTCACTTGCTTCTTGATATTGTTTTGATTTGACATATCTATTGGTAATTGTTCTTAATGTTTGATGGGCTTCATAGAACGAGCCTGAATCGATCTTGGCTTGAAATCTTTGTATAGTTCTTGATAATTTGTCTGCCATGGCTGGTTTATCTATGTTTTACATATGTGTTGTATGGATTGACTGCGTGTTGAAAATTGGAAAATCTTTTTTAGGGTTTGGTTGACATATGGTAGTGCCACATTTTACACTGGAAGGCATAAACAATGGCTGCGAAAAACACTCTAAGTTAATCAATTTAAATTTATGAATTGATCTTTTAAGACTTTTATAATTCCTTGATCATATTGAGCTCTCTTTCTAAGTAATTTATTATCTTCAGTTAATGTTAATTTAATAGCTTCCGGTTTTAAAGAATTAAGTACAAACATAATTGCCCCATTCGGACCTAATAATTGGCGTACCAAATATATTGGGATTTGACTAGTTTGATCAACTATAATTAATTTAAGCATTGGGAAATAGAAATTCAGTTTTGGTGTAAATAACATAGCAATACTGGCCATTTTTAATTCAATATATTCCAATGTGTTTCTATTATAATCAAGTAAGCATTGTAAGAAACGACATATAATTGCTGGCAGGGATTTATCATTTTTGGGAAAATTATAATAATCACCTTCATTTGAATCAAAGACTAATTCAGGAGCATGCATTGATGTATTGTTATTTCCACCACTGTTGTTGTTCCCATTCCAAAGTTTATTTAAAAATGCAATCTTATAATATTTATTTTTAGTAATTGGAAAATGAGCTTTAAATCTAAATGCTTTCAATTGAAACTCAGGAGGATATTGAGTAAAATCGGGTGAATTGCTCCATGGTATTCTAATGGAATCAACAAGAACTAATTCTAATTCTAAAACAGATCTAGGTAATTTATTTAAACAAGTTAACCAAGAAACTGACATAATCTTAACCGTAACAACTTTTAAATTCTTAAAATGAAATAAATTATCAAGAATAAATGATTGATAAACTTTTGAAGAAAGTAAAAGAAACAGACTTATTGATAAATTAATTCTTCTAATATGTTCACATAATCTACTTTCAACAAGATGAGTAATACCTTCTTTGGAACATATCCCTATATTTCTATGTTTGGAAACACCAAGAAATAAAGGTTTTAGTGTATATAATATCTGGTGAAATTGATAATACATTTCTCGACATGTCATAATCATGGGATAAATATATTCAAAAGTTTTATCTTGTCTAAATCGATAGAAAAGGATTCTCGCAATTACTTCATGTGGGAGATCTAATATTGATCTTATAAGTGGATATTGAGCTTCCATTGAGAGTTTTATTGGAGGTTTATAGGCTGTAGTTGACATTGACCTAAGGTTTATAGAATGCAAAAATTAGTCGCCATGAAATGGATCCACAAAAAAGCGCCTTTTTTGCAATCATTTTATTATATGCCGGAAATTCAATCCGCCCGGAGAAACAAGGAAAGACAAAAAAAAAATTCAGTCCGAACATTCCAATTCATCTGGAGCAAAAAAAGATGAACAAATCATATTTCTCCATTTCACGTTGAACCCCCATACAAACACACCATCCAATTGAACCATTACGCCCCCCTTGTTTATAGAATATAAAATCATGAAGTTCACAACCAGATTATTAAAATACGTTCCAACAATTAAATTCGTCGGAGGTCCCCACCAAGCCAGTATGTAATACATCCCTCCGTGCAGCTCTACCTTTCTATTTTGACTAAAAACAGGAAATACTAACTCAGATATGTAGAAGCCGCTTCTCATGCGGTCAAACCACATCCAATGGCCCCAGAAGGATTATTACCCGGTTCAACTTCTTCCTCCACAGCTTCTTATAGTAGATATCAAAACCCAAATCCTATCCAACCTAAAGAAGGTGAATACTTTTCTAGAAGTGAATTACCTTCTAGATTCAGATATAAGCCAATTAAGGATTCTGATATTGAGAATGTGCTTAGTGGTGGTGCTGAGATTGTTTATTAGGGAATGTATATGAGAGAGATGAGAGAAGAGTGGATGGGTAGCTGATTTTTGGCTGCTTAGAATTAATAGAAATAATACGAGAAATATTAAGAAATTTGGGATATATTATCAGTTTTTAGTCTTGTGAAATAGTAATAATAAGTATTCATGAATGATCTATTTTATTTATTTATCAATTTTGCCTTTAGTGTAGTTTTGTATGGAGATGATGATGACAAAGTTTTGATAAAGTTTCTTTGATCTACAATTTCATCGAGGGTAGTACTTAATCGATGTAAACATTCCAACTAGTTTCAATCGAATAGCTTAACCTTTTTGCTACCGTACCCTTGTAAGTAGAACACTTCATTTACTTCTCATTCTTCATCCATAGCTGATGATTGAACATTCCTGCATATAATCACCACTCATTTTTCTGGCCTGAAAAAATGTTCGCCACCAATTTGAAAATATCTCTGAAATCCCCTAGCCATCTTTCAAACAGCTAAGACATTCAAGTATCAATTGAATAGATTAATACACTTCTTTATATCAAAATAACAAACTATAACAATGAACCACGATCCATACCAATGGGGTAGACCATCCAATGACACTTATGGAGCCTATAACCATAAGATTGCTCAAGCCTCAATTCAAGAAGCTGATTATCAACAACTAGACAATTTTCCAAGAATGAATACCCAACAACCAATAATCACCGGTACGTCAGTTATCGCCCTGAAATTCAAGAATGGAATAATCCTTGCTGCTGATAATGTCGGTGCATATGGATCATTAATGAGATTTAACAATATTGAACGGTTAATTAAAGTTGGATCAGAAACTGTGGTTGGAATTTCTGGAGATATTTCTGATTTACAACAATTAGAACGAATTTTAGATGAATTAGAAACAACTGAAGAAGTGTATGATAATGATGGTGGAGACTTTCTTTGTGCTTCAAATGTTCATGAATATTTATCAAGAGTTATGTATAATAGAAGATCAAAAATGAATCCACTTTGGAATGCAATTATTGTTGGTGGTTTCCACAAAGATCGCAAGACTCCTTTTTTGAAATATGTTGATTTATTGGGGGTTACTTATAGTGCATCGACAATTGCAACTGGTTTTGGATCACATATGGCAATTCCTTTATTAAGAAATTTGATTCCTGAAGATAAAGATTATATTAATATTGAAGAATCTCAAGTCAAAAAAGTTGTGGAAGATTCAATGAGAGTGTTGTTTTATCGTGATGCAAGATCGGGTGAAAAATATTCTCAAGTTGTAATTAGATTAGATGATGAAGGAAAGATTATAGTTGATTTTCAAAAGGATATTAAGATTGAAAAACAAAGTTGGAGATTTGCTAAAGATATCAGAGGTTATGGAAGTGCTCAACAATAGGGATCTATATAAATCGATGAATTTAATAAAAAATATACAAATTGGAAAATAAGTTAATACTTCTCTTCTTCATCTCACTGACAATTGCACCGAAACGCTAGTATGCATTGCTTTAGGCAATTGTTACGAGAAAGAACATCTTGCTTTAGCCACGGCTATCTCGGTTAGATGCATCAGCTTTTACTCCGGTTGGATGCAATTGCACATAATTCCACATCTCTAGATACCTTATCTGATTTATTTCTCTCTGTTCATTAATTTCTTGGATTAGTAAATATGAATCTCCGGTAAGTCTCCATATGATCCAAGATTTTAAGAAAACCCACTCCTCCGGGGTTACTTTGTCTTAGAATTGAGCTTGAAATATGTTACTATCACTCAAATGAAAATCAAGTCTAGATTTTTCTGTCTGGCTAATCCGCTTTCCAGGAAATTCTAGTTCCGCTAAGTAAAAACAAAATATAGATTTCAGTAAGTGGTTTGGGTTTTGTGCAAACCCAACAAGAACCGGAAAACCCAAAGGCGGATTCTTGAATCAAAAAGGCGATGCAAGAATATGTAATGACGCAACACTTCATGCAGTATGCCTCTATTGTCTACAAACGCCATAACCTTCCTCAAGAGTAGTGATAGGGATTTCAAGACAACAAATCGAGATATAAGCCTTATTCAAACACAAGGAGACCAGTTGAAATTAAACAATCAACTTGATAATATGATTTGAAAGGTACAATTAGCCTAATTCGTATCGATGAAGCTTAGTAGAATATTATTAAGAGAATTTTTTTTCACAAAAATGCGTTCAAACTTTATTTTAAAACAAACTATATATACACTCGAGAATTAATGAGTGTATAAAGTGTTTAAATAATAGTACGATATTCATGCATAATTAATTACTTCTCTTGCATACTTCTAGAAAACATTTTTTATGTATAAGAGGAGAAGAAAATAAAAAAAGAATTTTCTTCATTTGTTGGAGAAAGATACCAAGGAAGGAAAAGTCATTTATAGATCTTTATAGATATATTCTCATTTTCCGAGTATTATTATTAACAACTTCTTCCCATACTTAAGTGTAGTGTACAATAAATATAAACAAATATCATTCGCTTATAGAGGTGCTAACAGGAATGACGTAACTAAAAAAAAGTACACATTTATGTGGGTGCTACCAACAAAAAGAAATTTGATAAAATTTAAGTTTGTGCTTCATCTAATTTCTTCTTGTATTTTTATTTTCTTGCTTTTTCTTAATCCTAACGGTATTTTACTTATCCCCACAGTATTACGAAGGTACATAGTTTCAATTGAAATATATAAGTAATTCATCTCAAGAGAAACAAGAAGAGAGAAACGCAACTAAGCGACTTGATAATCATTACTCGACAAGTAGGAAATACAACTAACACCAGCATTCCCTATTCACATACAAACGCTATAAGCCTCTCTATACCGCGGCAATCATCCCTTTGGCTCCATCATATATGCTTTTCACACAAATAGAAAATGAGTTTTGAAATTACATTCTTAGGATCTTCCGGTGGTCCATTAGAAGGAAATACATGTTCAATCCTAATAAAACCCCTGCATCTATCGTATCAAACAATCATTGATCATAAACTATCAGATGAAATATTATGTATTGATGCTGGGTCAGGATTAGGTAGATTATCAGAAATAATTCATCAAGAATCATTGACCAAGAAACCTCATAGTAAAATGTTAACGTTTTATGAAGATGCAAAACCAATGACATATTATTATCATCATAAAATCCATATCACGACCCCATTCAAAGATTTCAGACCCCATCGAGCCCTATTTCATGCTCAGAAGTTATTCAATATCATAAAGACATTTCTTATAACTCATCCTCATTTAGATCATGTTGCTTCATTAGTCATTAATTCAGCCGGGTTCACAAATTCCCCGGCCAAGAGCATCCTAGGAGCAAAGCAAACCACCAATGCATTACAACGACACTTATTCAATGGAATAATATGGCCAAATATGCCATCATTTGAAGTTGTCAATTTGGTCCCTATTGCATTTGATAAATCAATAACAATAAATAATAACGCCTATACTATTTACATGTTTGAAATCTCTCATGGAGAATTCAATAAATTCGATGATCATCGACGAAGATCAATCATCGTCCAACCAATCATGAATGGAACCCTTGCAGATCAACGCCAGGGCCATTATGTCTCTTCAGCATATTTAATCAAACATAATATGACATCTAGTTCATTATTAATATTTGGTGATTTTGAAAGTGATAAAATATCTCATCTAAATCATAATATCAAAATTTGGAAAACAATTGCTCCTTTGATAATTGAACATAAATTAAAAGGAATTGTCATGGAATGTTCAAATACTCTGAATGTACCTGATGATGAATTATATGGACATTTAACCCCACAATATATCATATACGAACTTAATCGATTGAATGATGAATGTAAGAAATTGGATCCGGCGACAAAACAACCGTTAAGAGGATTGGATATTATTGTGGATCATGTAAAAGAACCGATTATTGATTTTGAATCGGACGAAAATGTTAAAGAACCAAGAGGAAGAATATTGGATGAATTAAATAGATTGAATCAGAAGGAGGGTTTAGGTTGTCGATTTTCAATTGCATTAAGTGGAGTATCCATATTACTTTAGCCTTTTTCACCATTCTGCATCTTATAAATTTTATATAATTACAAGCTTTCAATTTCTAGAAGTACGTGTATTATTTATAGTTTTAACTTGAAGTATATATTATTTTACATTATTACCTAAAAAAAATAGAAGAAACAAGGCTAAGGCTAGCTATGTACAAGCTAACAATCTATTGAACAATATAACTTTCACTACTAACATTTGAATGCAATTCAAATGGCAAAGGTTCTTCATCCTCAGTATTTGCAACCACATCAATCACAGAAATTCCACCCAATGAAACATCACTCTCATCAACACCAGTCTTAAAAATATCAAATTGTAATTCCAATGGGAACAAACTCTCTTCATCATCAGCAACAATACTAAAATCAAATGATCCTTGAGGATCGTCAATCGAAATCGAACCAATGGTGAAAATAACCCCCTGATCTCCAATCTCATATGATACATCATCATTACCTCCTTCTTGTAAGTGAACATCATTGGTCACAATCGGAACCAAAATCTTCACATTTTCCAATATATCACCACCAGAAGGATGTGAATCTATATAATGAGGAGATAATTCATACTCCAAGGTGACTTGAGCAACACCGCTATCTTGAATATTTACCCAAGGAGTAATTAAAATCGGAGTTAATTTAGAATCTTGTTTCACAATACTTCTCCATCTTAAAACTCCCAATGGTTGATCATTAGCAGGGAAGGTTTTTGATTTATCCTTAACCGTAATTACATTACTCGTGTTGAATAAATTACGATCAACATTTGGATGAGTCTTATATTGCTTCTTATCACCAGTGTTTAATAACACTTTTGCATTGGCTAATGATTGATTATTTATTCTCAATTGTAAATCACCTTTAACTTCAGAAGAAACCACCGAACCATCACGTGCTAATTGTGCATTGACTTTTTCATTTATGGTTATTAAAATCCCATGGTTTTGAACCTTGGCACTACCAGCGGCTGTTGCTGCTGATGATGGGGTTGGAGTGGCTGCTGGAGATGCATTTTCGGAATAGGTTGGAGTTGAGACTGCTACTGGTGGGACTTTATTATGTGAAAATACTGGTGCATGGGTAGCAAGCAATGGTTCATGTGCTCCACCTGCACCATGTGCTACTGATGTGCCTGCTAAATGAGTAGAACGGGCTGGTCTGGCGCCACTTGCTTTTTTACCCAATTGTAATCCACCACCTCTTGAAATTGGCTTGGAGGCTAATAATGAATTACTACCATGAGAGGTTTCAACAATTGGAGTGGGTTGATAAGTAGGTTGATAAGTTTGTTGTTGTTGTGATGATTGATCATATCCACCGAAATTACTTGATGGTGTTGGGAATTGTTCCATGTTTCTTTTGGCCAATTCTTTTCTTTGTATTTCTTTAGCCCTTCTTTTTCTTTCTTCTGTAGCTTCTAATTCTTTATTTCTCTCAATAATTTCTTGAATCTTTTCTTCATGAGAATCCATTTCTAAAAAGTTTTGAACTTGACTTAATGTTAAATTTTCTTTGAAACCCAAGGTAATAATTTCATCAAATGCACTAATGATTTCAAATGAATTATCAAAAATTTCACGTTCATCAACATTTCTTAATAAATTACTAACAGTAGAAGCAAATAAATGTAATGTATCAATATCTTGTAAAATATTGGATGATTTATTGGTAATCAAAACAATATAAAGTTCTTCCAATGGTTGATAAACATATCTAACATTTTCATCTTCAACTGTAGTATGTTGACTTGAAGAATTGGAAATTAAACTTGGGAAATTGGCTAAAAGTGCAGTAATCCTGTCTCGGGATATTTCTCTAAATTGTCTAGATAAAAGTGCTTTACCACCACGGGTACATATAGAAGCAGCTAATACAACCATTGTTAATCTATTATCGTTCTATCCTAACTTTCTAAACTTTTTTACTTTTTCTTGGAAACAAAAATCGATTACTTGATATCAATGATTTATAATTCTTTTGGATTGATCGATATTCTCTCGGATAACTTCACTTCTAATGTTCAATTAGATTTATTCAATCAACTTGTGTGAATTTAATAAGGAGCCTCTACCGAAGAAAAAACAGAACGTTGAGTGAAAAAAAATTGGATTTCGTGTTATTATTGAGATCCAGGTCGTGTATTCCTCAAAAGTGATTATCCCACTTATTCATGTAGCCGTTCATTAAAGATATGTTCCAATCGATACTATTTAAAACGTTAGTATTGGTAGAGGATTCAAATGTAGAAGGTATACTTACATACTAGAAGTTCACATGTAACACTATTGGATAATAATTTCAATTTTTCCTCAATATTTGACAAAATAAATTCATTAAGTGTCATTCTTTGTAAGATAAAATTACATTGAAAGTAAGACAATCCACATTCACATAAAAACGCACATTCTTCACAATCTTGCGGCATTGGATCATCCAATTCTTCAGGTTTTTCAACTTCAATAATTTCCATGATCCATATGAATGCATCTTCTGGTGGGATTAAAAGACATTTAATATTTAATGACATACAAATTAATTGAATTTTTTGCAATTTTTCACCACCATAATTTAAAAAATATGAATTTTCTAATAAGATTACAAAATATAATTTATGTAGACATTGTTTGATAGATAATAAAGAAGGTAGGATTAAGTACTCATTTTTGGAATCTCCTTGTAATAAATAATTTGACCCGGCAATATATATACCCGTTTGACAATTTATAATCATATCAACATCATTGGCAAATTGCACCTCTAACGATTGAATATTCCCCATTATGTCTTTTGCCAATTTGTAATCCTTTTGCCATAATGTTTGATTGATAAGTATATATTGAGCTTGAGTAAATTCGTATACTTTATTAGACAAGGTTTCCAGGATGGAAAAGGAGGAAGTGTCATTTGAATCTTGTTTGGAATCATCGAGAATTGTCAATTCCTCTAGTGAATTTTCATTTTCCAGAGATGAAATTGTAGGTTCAAGGAACAGTAGCATTGATAATCCTGATGGTAGTCGAATATTATTCTTTTCTAATTTGCGTTTCTTGTTTTGGCGTAGTGACACCAATCTCTCTATTTCTTCAGTATCATTATGATATGTTGCTCGATTTGAAGGGAGGGTGTTGACGAAACTTGCATCTAAGTCTTTTAATTTAGCTTCTGGAAGCTTCTCTTTGTCTGGTACCTGTTCACGTTCTGGTTGCACACTCTCCGTCTCCAACGTATTCTTATTTTCCGTTAAGAACAAAACTTCCGCCAGGTGACTTGCGTTAGATAACGTTAATTCAAAACCTGTCTTTTGATATCTTTTTGTAACTAAATAATCCTCACATACAGTTGATTCAATCGATAGTGGATCTACTAATTTTGTTTTAACAAATGTTTTCACATCCAAATTAAATGGATTCCAACACATATTATTAATAAGTTGATGTTTTGCCAAATTCCAAACGTGCGTGTTCGTCTTAGACTTATCAAAATATTCTCTGATTAGTTCCTGGAATGGTTTTTTGATTCTGCCGTTGGATCTAGCAACGGGATATACAAAATACTCCGAACTTTGTGTGAGTCGATTCTGATCAATTATGAAATTATGTACTTGTTCAAGATCAACATTTTCTTTGGTTTGATTATCATACTCCCATTCAGGAAATGAATCAAATTCAATTTGAGCCCTGGCTGGCGATTGAAATATGTAGTCATTTTGAATACAATAAGCATTGTCTGGAGGAATTATTTTTTGCAGCCAAATATCATTTTTTGTAGTAACCAATTGTGCGAGATCAAACTCTTTAATTTCATCATTAATATAATCAAGTAGATCAATAGACTCCGAAACCTTCCAAGTGGGAAATGTAAACAGATTAGGATTGGTAATAGTAGTTCCCGGTTGGATGACTAATGGTTGATCAATTTGGTATGTTGAAGAATCTTTTGGTTTGATGCAAGTTGGTAGTTCAAACTCATCCGATATGACAATTGAATTACAATCAATTGGGATATCAATATTTTCCTCAAAGCGCTTAGATAAGTTTTTGATTCCCTTGACTTTTGGGGTAGGAAACTTGTGTTTTGGAATAATCTGTTGTATGAGCATTTCGTTCATATCACACTTCTTTCTGGAAGCAGTATCCCCTGTTGAATGAACAAAATAAGTTTCTGGAATCAGAACAGGTTCGAAATGCGGATGTAGATCTAATGTTTTCTTAGGAGTGAATATTGCATTATGAAGATATAATGAAGTTTCTTTATTGACTTTTAGTTTCTCGGTTGTAAAATTATCAATAGTTAATGGTAAATTTGGCAACGGTAATTCATTCTTATCATCATCGAAATAATTTTGGAAGTGAGTAAGTAGGTTTTCCATAAAAATGGACCTCTTCATTTACTAACTTGGTATCTATTAACGGGAGAATGAGAGCTATCAATTAATCCGTTATGATATTGAGATTTGCAACCAAAAAAACTTACGAAGAAAATTTTGGTTGTCCACTCACTCACTCAGACAAAATAAAATATTAACTTTGATAAAGTTTAAACGAGACACGCTTTTCCTCTAGTCGTATAACGCGGGATACCGACGTTGATATTCCCTACATTAGAGTTTCAAATAACGCGTTAGTTGCAAATATAAGAAAAGAAAGCTGATATTGATTGATAAGTTAATTGCTTGCATGAAGATGACAATCGCAATGATGTAAGCACCCTACCTAAGACAAAGAGATTGTCATCGTGTGATATGTATGAATGTGTAAATCAATTGTAATTAACAAAGAGAAGTAGACTCTCCAGTTTTAAATATAGAGACAAGATCTTACTAGCAAGGCATTAAATCTTCATTATCATACAAAGTTTCAATAAAATGACTATTACCATACTTTCGTTAAATAACAAAAGTCAAACTAACTACTGATTATCATCTTTACCGCACTATCAAAATTAATTTGATAAATTGTAAATTGCTTACATGAATTGATCAACCATCATCATCATCATCGTCAATAATCAACAAAGAAAGAACGTAAGAAGAGGAACAAGAATAGAATTTCAATTCGCCGCACAAAAACGAAAGGGGAAAATTATTTTTAATTTTCTATTTTGACAGTTTGAATTTATTTTTTAAACCAATTATCTCTTTGTTTCAAAAATCTTCCTGAAACATTGATGGGAAGAATAAATACCCTTTGAACATATTCAAAAATTCCATCTCAAGACAGGTAAGAGCAATACACGTGCATTGATTTAATAAATAAATGTAATACAATTCGTACCGAAACCAAATGAAAGAATGGGTGGGAATGTATTATGTTTTAGGAGCGATACCTATAATTTCTTTGTCATTATGATGTCATATGTAAAAACTTTTGTACACCCTTTCAATATGAACATAAAACAAATTAAACAATCAGAACAATAGAATTTGTTTTGTACCTGAATATAAAGTTAAATAGAAACCTTATTGTTTAAAGAGTTTCAGAAAAAAATTTAATAAGCAACGATGGTTAAATGATAAACAATTAAGAATGGCCATGTGATTCCTTGTTTGTTTTTAGTTTCTCAATATATAAACACATCGTAAGACCCACATTTTCGTCTCATCAAAATTCATAAAACTACTAGAATCTCTCGTTAGTATAAAGCCTTTTGCAGTAAAAATCGCCATTCCCATACATATTCATAACCAATAATGTCACTTTCGTCCGTAGAACAAATCTTGATGGATACTTCCGCATTGTCATTACCTTCAACAGCCAACACAATGCAATATTTTACAGACTTACGTGAAGCAACAGAGTACAATTATGATAATCAAGGTTCATCTCAAACAGCTGTAAGTCAGCTAGTAACTGATAGAGTTTCATTTAACACAGAAATGGTAGAGACACTAACACTCTCAAACTACACGGCACCTTCTCCCCAAGCAACATCTCGTAGTGGCGGTGCCCAAACAGATGTGAGAAGTACGAAGTTCATGTTGTTATTTTCTAGTGTTACCGTGCTATGCTTTGTGCTTCAATTGTGATTGGTTTTTTTTTCATATTTTAGTTTTGTATTTATTTAATGTAATGTGTATGATAGTGAGGGCGCCAAAGTATTTAATGTGTTTACTTTATTTATAGAATTGGTTTAATAATAATAATAATAATGATTTATAATAATGAATAATAATAGCAGTGAATAATTTAGTAGTCGGATGATCCAATGATTGCAAAATTTTTTTGGCAACCAAAAAAGTGCTGCAAAACTTATATCAACGACCTTTGGATAACCAAGCATAGTGTACTTCTTTACTCTCCAGGAGACTTCAATACATCCTTCAGATCCATTTTGTCAAATATCAAATGTTTCAAACTTCAATAACAGTTGTTGGCCCCAAAAGTTCGATCAATCGCATTCGGACCTTTTCACTCTTCGCGAACTCATTATATTGGAGGTTTAATTTTTTAATTTGGCAGTTAAAAGGGAATAGAAAACCGTTTATATCATCAAGATTGCTCCTTCGTATACTTAAGTACTTTAGAAACCATGGAACTTTTATCTGTCTTGGGTCATCAAAGTAACAAAAATCGAAGTATAGATACTGTAAGTTAGTTAGTTCTTGAAGATTAAGGGTTTTCAATTCACAACTGTACAGTAGCTCCAAAACCTTGAGGGAAGTAGGTAGCGAACCTTGCCTTATTTCTGGAATATGCCCTAGCAAGAGCAGAGACAAGTGGTGAAATTTTCTCAAGTTCAACTTATGTAATGATTCTAAGCCTATATCGGTTCCGGATAAATCGAGGCGCTTTATGTTGACAGATAGTCTATCTTCATATACCTGCTTAAACGTTCCATCGTTTGTTTCACATGTCAACCGCTGATCACTCAAATCTACCTCCTGAACAGAATCTGGGAACTCGAGGTCATCTAATGACGTGATAAAGTTTGCAGACAAGTCAACTACTCTCAAATTGGAGTGTTTTATTTTTAAAGTAGTTATGTCATGATGCTTTAAATCCAAGGTTCTTAAGTCTTGTGGTAGTTCCCATTCAAATGAGGTTAGGTGTTTATAATTATGGTCAATTTCAAGACGAGTCAAGTTTGGTAAGCTCATTAGACAACTTTTTGCTTCTGGTAAGTATGAAGTGGTTAAATGAACCAATGATTTGGGTAATGACATAGGGAGAGTAAACGACAGGATACCTGAAATACCAAGAACAATTAAATTTGGGGGAAGTCGAAATGCTGGTGGGAACGAATTAACATTCAAAGAAAGTATGCGCAATGAATCAGGGAAAACTAACTGCTCGGGGCAAAACAATCGAGTCTGAGCAATAACCGAAAAGAACTTTAGCTTTGGTGGTAGTCTGATGGATGGAAATTCATCAGGTATATCTTCAGAACTCGACAGATAAGTCAGCATATCGTCCCTATCAATGTAGGATTCGGTATCACTGTGCCACTCTGTATCGTCCTTTCCACGGTACCATCCAAAGTGCAATCTTTCAATGGAATTTGGTAGATTGCAATTGAAAATTGAACCTGCTTCGGCTCCCCGGAAACTTACAAATAATCTGCAAAGACTGGTGTATTTTTCAATACCATCCAAACATATTAGAGTTTCCGATTCGAGATGTATCCTCTCAATTTGCTCAGGAGCTTTCAACGCCGCGAAGTATTTCGCTGGGAAGTTGGTGCATTCTAAGGCTTTTAAATTTTCTAGGTCAGCTATATTAAACTCATCTATAAGTTCCAAGTGAAATGCAAATCGAATTCTAAGTTTCTCTAGGCTCGTGGGCAAATTTGGCTTAAATATAACAGGATTTGATTTTAAATGAATTTCTAGAATTTTTAAAGATGATGGAAGATATATCAAGTCCGTCGTTTCAACTCTGTGTAATTCTAGTGAAGAAATCTGGTATGGACATCGTCCGAATTGGAATCTCTCCAAGGATGGTAGAGAGCCGTCATAGAACCAGCTTTCTAAAGTCAAAATTTCATCTATTGGCAAGGAAGATATGGATGCACGTATCAAACGCACACCTGACTCATTGTCACTATTGTCCAGAAAAGGTTTGTTCACGAACAGTATACTCTGGGCTCTCTGAATCAAAGATGGTTCTTTTTCATCTAATTGTATTAAAGTATCAAGTCCACATATATTCAACCTTGGACGTAGGTTGGGACGATCTTTCATAAACTCTATGAAATCTTCTATGTTGTCAACATCTTGGAATCGAATAGGACAACCTTCTGCGTCAGGATTACCGAATGGTTCCAACAATGTTTCGTCACCGATAGGATTCTTTCCCCATTGTTCTTCAATTCTATCATAATAAGCACCACGTTTGTATAAAGTGTCACCTATAGTAATCTCAACACCCCTATCATTCAAAGCTTTAATGACATGCTCGTTAATAATTGGAATATCACTGTACGCCCACAAATGAGCAGTAGGAATATAGCTGAAAACTAATTCCAAAATGTCAATTGGAAGATATAAAGGTCCAGGGATAAAGAATTTATAAAAGTCCATACCTGATCTGAAAACAACGCACAATTGGAACTGATATAATTACATGTAGATAATTAGAAGAAGGTGTGACCGCCTTCATCCAAGCTCCTAACCTGCATTGCATCTAGTGTTACTCCTGAAAAGTCGGTAAGTAGAAGTTGCACGTGACACTTGTGGATGTTTTTAACCTAATTTACACGACCCGGAGAAACCTGTCAAACCCGAAGTGAATTGGGATCTTTTGTAATTCTTACCATTCATTTGAATACACACCCTAGATTAATACGTCCAGTACACATACTGACAACATGCCTCCTCGGAACTATAAAGAATCTGCTTCAGAACCAGAATCCACTCGCAATAATAATTCTTCAAATGTTGCATCTTCTTCCAAAACATCTCAAAAGGCAAAGAATCAAGCGGCATTACAAGCACAACAAATGTTCCTTTCCAAGCATATTAATTCCAATGGCCCTAATGATAAACCAAAAGTACATCCATTAGATTTTGAAAGCTTTGATGATTCGACATTAATGAGATATAGTGAGAAATATGGATTAAATGTACCAATACCTGAATCAGTGAATTTTGATATATTGAATAGTGAAATTGGGAAGAAAACGTATTCAAAAAGGAGTAAACTGAGACAAAATATCAATAGAGTATCTAAACCTGAATTGGCAGCTCATTTAAAGAATCATTTTATGAGTCTACCTAGCAAAGAGAATGAAATTATTACTGGATTTTTATACAAGCTTAAACATGAAGATAGTGAATTTAGGTTGAAATTTAATTAGTAATTTTACTCTTCTTTCCTTTTGTATATTATATAAATTGTTATTATTAAAATTAGTTTGGCTTTTTCATACAACCCCCTCTCTCTGTTTATCTCTCTGTTTATCTGACATCATCATATTCAATTCAACATCCTACATGTACCTTTTTTTCCTTGGTAGCACTGTTATAGACCCAGAAAAAATCATTCGAATCTTCGACACCCTGAGGAATCAAATTAATCAGGATCTCCATAAATTTATTGTCATTATTAATCAAAGAATATATCAATATTTAGACTGACTGACACACAAAATGGAACACTCCACAATTCTATTCATAGCTGCATTAGGTGTTGCATTTATATTTTTAAGATGGTTGATTTCTCCTATCCCCCAAACCAACGATTTCAACATCAATATCGATGAATCATCCTCCTCCTCCACAGCCACAACATCCGGTAGAAACACCAATACATCCAGAACAACTCAACGTAGACGCAGAAGAGACGTCACTGATTCCATGATCGAAGTGGTGCAAACTATAGCACCCTCCTTAACTGTTGAACAAATTAGATATGATTTGGAAAATACTGGATCTGTCGAAGTTACCATAAATAGATTTATGGAATTAGGTAGCTTACCTTTTCCACCTGGATACACTCCTCCTCCAACCAATCCTACGGCCTCTTCATCAGGTTCTAGTAGTAAATCAGGTATACCTACTAAAAAATCAGTTAATTTACTTGAAAAGTATAATATTGATTTAGATAGTACTGATAATGGAGAAGGTAAGACCCTTTTGCAAAAGAGACGAGAAGAAATGATTATTGGTGCCCGAAAGCGATTGGAATCTCAATTAAGGAATGAAATCTAATGAAGTAAAGTATAATCTTGTTCAAAGTTGTATTCGTATATATATGGATTGCGCTTATCTTAGAAATATATATATAATAATTAACCAAACTACTGCGTTACTAAAGTAGGTGCAATCCGCTTCTTTGGTTTCTTGTTCTTGGAAAAGAATGAGTCTATCGTAGGTGTTATTTTGGGTTTACCTTCATCTTCAATAATAGTCACTTCCTGTATGATTTCCGGTTCTTGCGATGCCGGACTTGTCGGTATGAGAACAACTTCCGTCTGTTGTGGTTCTTGTATTATTATTTGCTCAGCAGCTCTCACTTCTTCTTCTTCTTCTTCCACATACATTTCTCCAAATACCCCTTCTTCAAACGACACAACCGAACAGAATCCATCTGTTGAACTCACTATTATTCGAGATCCGTCTATATCCCACTTCAAATCAGTTATGGTACTATAATGTAAATTTGAAACAAACCCTAAAGGCTTAAATTCTTCGGTTGAATAAAGAACAATACTATCCTGTGTAGCAATTGCGAATATCATAGTATATGGGTGTGACAATAGATTTTTCTCAACTGATTTAAACCTACCAGGATGGAAAGATATGGCAATCGCAGGTTTATTTAATCCTCTTAATTTAAATACAGGTGCTGTACCTAAACTTGCTCTTGAATAAACATATACCACATTCTTGGATGATTCACTTTCGGCAGACTCTTCCAAACCTGCGGGCGTCGCAAGTAAACTACCATCTGGAGAAAAGCTTAATCGTCTGAAGAATGATTGTAATGTTTCTGAATAATACATCCCTTGTGAATTAAACTTGTTAAACTTGTGAAATAATTTAATATCAAGTAATTGTCCTGGTTCTTGGGAGATTCGATAGATATTCACAGAACGATCAGCAGATTGACTCGCTATGTATTGGTTCAATGGATCCCACGAAACACCTTGGATATAATGATTATGATTCTTGAGTGAATGCATCAACTTCCCAACAACCTTGCCATTTCCATTTAAGTTCTCCAACTGATACACCCTCAATATATTATCCATCGATCCAGTAACAATATATTCACCACTAGGAGACCAGCAAAGGTCCATTATTTCCGAAGTTGATGACCGAAGTTGTGCAGCAACTTGCCAACTTTCTTTCAATTCATCATCCTCTTCATCGTTCTCAAAATCTTTGACAATGGTATCACTCAATTTCCAAAGCATAAGAGTCCCATCATCACCAGCTGATGCCAATACATTGCCTGCCGGATTAAATCGGACTACATTTACTGCTTGGGTATGTTTATGTAATGTACTTAGATACTCAACAGAATGTTGTTTTGAGTCTCCTAAAGAAATCAATTTCCACATTCGTATGTTGTTGTCACCTCCACCTGTCACCAAACGTCCCGATATCGGTTTGTTGTTTTCATTTAATTTTTGAAAATCGACAGAATATATCGGCTGACTTTCATTATGCCAATGAACTGTGATTGTAGATGCCTCCATTACTTGATATTAAACGCTACTGATAATGTCCACGTTTGTTGATTGAAATTTTCGAAAAAGATTGAAAACTGGGAAAAATTAAAAAACCGATAAAAATTCTACAAAATTTCTACGCGGCGCGTTTTGCACGTGACTTATTATTTGGTAACGCTACCATATTGCCTAGGCTCTTATCTCAATTTCATTTCGT
This sequence comes from Hemisphaericaspora subhashii, assembly GCF_019202705.1. NCBI lineage: Eukaryota > Fungi > Ascomycota > Pichiomycetes > Serinales > Debaryomycetaceae > Hemisphaericaspora > Hemisphaericaspora subhashii. The sequence goes on along the minus strand of NW_026057283.1, from coordinate 18,809 downwards.
GGGGAGGGGATTCTCAATTGAAGTGTTGTCAACTCGCCATCATAAATAAATTCTACAAGCTAATCAATTGAAGATACCTTGGAGAAGAATGGAACACATTAAGCTGACAAACGAAAGCCCAGTTAGCAGATCTCTAACTAGAGAGAGTAATGATTCTATGGAAACGCCCTCTGAGTCCTCAACCTCGGATACGATATCCAATTACGGGGAAACGCCTATATCCAATAGCCCAAATTTACATCCATCGAACCCAACCATCCCATCTGATCCCTACCATCAATACTACGAAAGCTATGCATCTCAATTCATTGATTTTATGAAAGAAAACCCTACAACCTATCACGTAATTTCCCATTTCAAATCGCTATTATCAAACAACGGATTCACTTATCTCAAAGACAACGAACCGATAAAGGATCTAAAATCAGGGTTCTATTACACAGCAAAAGATGACCAATGTTTGATTGCATTTATAATTGGTGGCACTTGGGAACCTGAGAATGGAAGTTGTTTTGTCGGTAGTCATTGTGATGCTCTAAGTGTAAAACTTAACCCCAGGGGTCTGTTACATTCACAAATTGAAGGATATGAATTATTAGGAGTAGCTCCTTATTCTGGAAGTTTGAATAATTTATGGTTGAGTCGAGATTTAGGCATTGCTGGATCAATATTAATACGTCATGAAGAAACTGGGAAGGTCGAAAGAAAACTTATAAGTTCGCATCCGCATCCGATTGCATTTATTCCTCAGCTTGCACCTCATTTCGGAATCGAGAAGGATAGTTATAATAAACAGACGGAGATGGTACCCATATTTGGTCATTCTACTGAAGAGCTTATCCCTACGGAAGAAGAAAAGTCAAGTAAGTTTTATAAACGTCATTCATTGGCTCTATTAAGATATATTTGTAAATTAGCCAATACCAATATCTCTTCAATTGTTGATATTGATCTTCAATTGGATGACATACAGCCTGCTCATCGGGGTGGGCTCAATCAAGAGTTCATATACCTGGCAAGTTTGGACGATAGATTATGTGCATTCGATTCCATATATGGTTTACTTGAATTCAGTCATCAATTTTTATTAGGTAACATGGAAATAAAAGACTATGACGGACTTAGTGGGGTATATCTTGCCAATAATGAGGAAATCGGAAGTGCGACGAGAACAGGGGCAGGTGGTGGGTTTTTGATAGATATATTAAGATCAATAGTTGCTTCCAAAGCTACTGAAAGGGGAAATGCTTCTAGAAAGAAGATTTGCCTGCATCCAAAATGTTTATCCCCTTACATGTGCTTTGCCAATGATCATAGAGACATAATTAGAACTGAAAACCCCGGTATTTCTTTCGGTCAAGTTGGGAGCTTATTAGGTAAAAAGTGGAATGCTTTAACTCCCGAAGAGAAACATTATTATGAAAGTAAAACTCCCAAAGCTGATAAGAAGATATACAAAAAGGAAAATCAAATGGAGGAATTATTCAAGTTAACCACAAATACAATCTTCTTATCAACTGATGTAACCCATGCATTAAATCCAAATTTTAAAGAAGTCTATTTAGACAAAAACTTCCCATTGCCCAATACAGGACCCTCTATAAAATTCGATTCGAATGGCCATGTATTAAGTGATAGCATAAGTTGGGAATTCTTATCAAGAATTGTGAATACATATCTACCAGGAATTAAATTGCAACAATTCCATATTAGAAATGATTCTCGATCAGGTGGAACAATTGGTCCAATTATGTCAAATGGTAATCGAGGTCTTAATGGTGCCAAAATGATAATTGACGTTGGATTGCCGATTCTTAGTATGCATTCAATTAGAAGTATTATGGGATATAAAGATGTTGGTATTGGTGTTAGGTTCTTTAAGCTGGTATTCGAACATTGGCAATCTACTATTCTGAAAATGGAACAATTTAGCGAGACTAATGTCGCGGTCACGTGATTTTGACAAAAATAAATGTCGCATGGAATTAAAAATTTTCGTAGGGTGGAAAATTCTAGATGCCTCTTGTAGTTTAAAGATCATCTCAATTCTCAATTCTTATCTTTAAAGATTATAGATAGTCATCTTTCTTTTAATACACAAACATAATCGACTTACTCAAGAGCCCTAGAGTCAAGTGCATACCTTGGGATAAACAGCTATCGAAAACTCAATAAATTTTAAAGAACTTTCACATTATCGCATACTTCACACGTCAATAAAATGAGAGTCTCCTCATCTGTATCCTACATTGCCAAACGTAGCTCATGCCTCCCAAGAGTCAAACCAGCAATCCACGCTACTCCAATAACAAGGTCGTTCCACTCTTCCCGAGCATTAGCCATAAACTTTGACCCTTATAAGACTTTAGGTATCGATAAGAATGCTGATGATAAAAAGATCAAAAAGGCATATTATGACTTAGTCAAAAAATATCATCCTGATGTTAATAAAGAAAAGGATGCCGAAAAGAGATTTCACAAGATTCAAGAATCATATGAATTATTAAGAAATAAAGAAAAGAGAGCCCAATATGATCAATTTGGTTCTGCTGCCTTTGATGCCAATGGGAATGCCAATCCATTCGCCGGGGGTGGGAATCCATTCGGAGGTAGAGGATCTGCACAAGGTGGGAATCCATTTGCTGGAATGGGATTTGATTTTGAAGATTTGTTTAGAGAGGCGTTTGCCGGTGGAAGAGGAGGTGCAGGTGGACGTGGTGGTAGAGAATATGTGAATAGACATGTTGGAGATAATATTGAAATATTGAAATCTATTCCATTTAAAGATTCGATATTCGGATCGAAGATTACCGTGAATTATAAGGCAGTTGATACTTGTGGTACTTGTAGTGGTAAAGGTACCAAAGCCGGTGCTACCAAGACTACCTGTCCTGTTTGTCACGGTACTGGACAAACAACTCATGTATTAGGGGGATTCCACATGTCATCTACATGTGCTACATGTCAAGGTGCTGGTGTGACTATTTCTAAGAAGGATCAATGTGGAACCTGTCATGGACATGGTGTTCAAGAAGTTCCAAAATCTACCACAGTCGATTTACCTCCCGGGATTTCCGATGGATCAAGAATTAGAATTCCAGGTGCTGGTGATGCACCATTCGTCACTAAAGACGCATTCAATGAAACCAGTAATGGTGATTTAATCATTAGAGTAAGTGTTCAACGTGATCCAAAATTCAAACGTGAAAACAATAATCTTATTGTTGAAGAAGACATTTTAATGACTACTGCTGCATTAGGTGGTGAAATTGTAGTGCCTACATTAGATGGACAAAAAGTTAAATTGAAAGTCAGACCTGGTGTTCAAAGTGGTAAGAAATTGACTATTCCAGATAAAGGGGTTCCAATAAATAGAAATAAGAATAACAGAGGTAATTTCGAAGTTATTTTGAATGTGAAGACATTAGTTCCAGAAACTCCAACTCAAACAGCATTATTAGAAGCATTAGCAGATGCATTTAATGATAAGAGTGCAAAGAGAACTCATGCTGATTGGAATGTAGATGAAAATAACAATGAGGATGATGTTAATGAACTGTATGATGAAAAGGATTTAAATCCAACTAAATTAAATAGAATTGGAAAACTTTTGGGTAAGTTTTTCAACCTTGATAGTAAGGATGAAAAGAAGTAAGAAAGTGGGCCCTGTTTTGTTGCGAATTGGTTAGGAACTTTAAAGGAAAATTCCAAATTTGTAAATAGTTTTTAAATCTTTTAAATGTCTTAACAATTCGTAAATGGTTACCTTTATCTTTGTTCTGTATATATATAGGTATTAATGTGTAAATTATAATTCAATTAGATATTTATTGATGCTTGAGATTACTTTTATTATATTATAGTATTTATGGAAAGACGCGTCTTTTTTTTCCATGGTAATTGGTTACATGTACACAAAAAATAATTTTGTAACCGCGAAATTTAAACAAAAATAATTATTTTTTTATAATTTCCAGAAAATTTAAATCTCCTTTCGGTAATGAAATAGATTAAGAAATTGACAAGTGGATTAAACTTCCACTAAATGGATTAAGGAATAACAGCTAACAACCCCGATGTAACAGTTTACCCTGAAAAATGTCCTCATCACACAAGAACTCGGATTGTTGGTTGTCTTGCACACCTTTAATTGAGCGCTTTTTGACATCAGTTACAGCCGTTTGTCAAGCGTAGGAACAGAGGATGATATACACTTTCAAGTTTTACACATGCTTTTCTAATTGTGTATTATGGTCCATTGTTCTTTAATGTATATTCAAGTTCTAGCGAACTAATTAAGTAAAATTATAATGTTGAAAAGTGTGTGGATTTTAAAACGCGCCTTCCGCGCCATACATAATTGTACTGTACTAAAAAATAATACGTATTCATAAAGGTACATTTCTTATAATTGGGAAATTACTACAATTAAAGCAAATGAAGACTTCTTGATAAATAAGAATCCTTTTCCACACTTTGTTAAACTCTTCTTTCCTCTACTCAACATTTTTTTTATCTACTAAACCAACTTTCAGTCTTTCCTTCTACTTATATTTCGAGACTATCACTCCTTTAGAGTCTCCATCTACATCTTCCCATCAACTAGCAATTCTTTGTTCAAAATGACATTATCCCGATCTGACTTTGAAGACATCCCCATAGGAGAAGCTAGACCAAGGGGACCCTATACTTGTGCTAACTACAGGTCGCAGTTTCGCAAACAATCGGTGCCTTTATCCCAACCCAGAGATGATTCACCGTATGTCATTCAGCTTAACAAGACTCCGTCTAATTTAACTCCATCACAGAGACTTAAACTTCGCAAATCAAATATCAATCACTCCATTTCACAATTGAAAACTGACGAGACTTTAATAATAAACAAAGTTAAAACTAATACCGTACCGACTATCATTGATAATAGAGACGAAGAAGTAGACGATTCACTTTTCAATGTTCCATTTTCACAACAATTAGTTGCATTGAGTCAAAGAGAGAAACTCATTTTTGACAACCAGCCACGTAATTATTCCTTCATTAGTAATTCCACAAGGGCATCTTCGATATTTTCCAAACACAGCTACGATGATGATAGTATGTCCTCATTAGGTATTGATGATTATGACTGCTGCAATGCAAAGTCCCCACCTGTTCTTACAAAAGGGTTCAATTCTATTTCCAAGGATGCTCAAGAGTTGACGTTATTGTTCAATAAGGATGAAACTATGCAAATAAGTGAAGAAAGTTTTCAAAAGAGAAAGCTATTAGCAGAGTTTGCAAAGATGGATATGCCCTCCACCCCGGGACTGTTACAGTATTCCTCCGATCCTAATGGCCCTGTACCTATACCAGATCCCGTCCATTTCAATAAATATCATTCATTTACTAGACCATTATGGTTACCTCCAAAAGCAACTCCCGAAAAGCAAAAGCACCACCGACAATCCCAAGATTTGATTCAGAATGCAATACTAGAAGAATCCAAAGTTCAACATAAGAGGTTGCAAGACATAAAGAAACTCAACAAGCAAAGAGTCAAAGATGTCAAAGCATGGGAAAATTCATTCTTGGTCAAGAAAGATTATCAAGATGTCAATTGGAACAAATTGAAAGATTTGTCATGGAAAGGAATTTCTTCCAAAATTAGAGGAACTGTTTGGTGGAAATTACAATTGTTGAAGGGAAATAAGCAATTTGATGAGAAATTTTGCAGCCATTATTTTGATCGGTTCAATGATATCGAAGCGCATATTAATAATTTGAATAATATGGTTCTGAAATATAGACGAATGGGGAATGAATCAAATTGTTATTTCAGACAAGCTCAATTGAGTAAAGATATAGAAAATGAGTTATCGAGAGTGATAATACCGCATTTATCACTTCATGAAGCCGCACAAGTCTATGATTCGATTCAAACTGATATACTACATGTATTCCCTGATATGAATTACTTCCAAAATGAACATCAAGTTAACGAACTTACAAAGATCGTAATGATTTACATGCTTTATTTGTATGAAAAGGGTGAAGCTTGTAAATTCAGTCAATTATATTATCCTGGTTTGTTACATTTCGCAGCCATTTTATTGTATAATTTCAAAAATCGTTTCAAGGTACTTATAACCCTATGTCAATCCATGTCAGATAGGTTACCTAATTTACTATTATCATATATGTTTGGTCCAACCGAAACAAAACTGTTAATCAAGGATTCGTTGAATAACTATATTGTGAAGAAGTTTGAACATATGTTCCGGGATCGTCTTAGCCGGGTATTTATTCATTTCAAAATACACAATATCGACCCATTTGAATACTTACCAAACCTACTATTATCAGCATTTAGCAATTTATTCAACTTTGACCTTGCCAGTCACGTTATAGACTTGATTTTCTTCAGTCATGACAACGATGAGACTATAATCAAGCTAATTTTGGGATATATGACAAAAACTGAATATAAACTATTTGGTTCTAAACAAGAAATACTTCAAACTTTGTTGGGATCCTCAATTAAGAATAAAAACAGCGTTGTCTTCAACTATGTCAATGTCGGTTATGAAAAGGAATTTATAGATTTAGTTAAAGGTATGTAATGATAATAAGTCAATTATAAATACACATAAGAACGAACGCAACTATACACTTTTGAATTGAAATAAAAACAAGTATCACAACCCCTTTTGAATAAATCTATTTAGATTCATTAATGGCTTTTAAAAGTTCTTCCCCATCCGCAGGTGTCTTCACTCTCAAAACATATGTAACGAACTTTGTAGGATCTTTTGGATCAATAGTAGGCACCCTCACAAGCGGTCCAGTGACCAGATAGGTAATATCTTTCGAAATCAAACAATTCAACAAAATTCTCAACCCACCATCAGCACGGATAAGAATTCTTGATTTTCCAGTTTCTTTATTCTTCAAAATCTTTAAATCCCCAACTCCTTTATTAATGTATGGATTCTCGGTATTAGTGACATCAAATTCCATTAATTTTGCCCGTTTGGAAAATACTAAATCTTCATCTTCTTCCCCCGTGGATACGGCTTCCATTTTTTCAGAAGGCATTCTGGCAACGGGTGTGAATTCAGCTCCGGATTCTTCTTCTTCGACTTTTGAATCATCTGCTTCCTTCTCTTCACCGGCAGCAGCTACGCTTGCGGTTTTTGGTGCAGCTCCAAAAGTGATGCTACTTCCAGTGCCGAATGAAAATGTTGATTTTGGAGTTTCAGATTGAGGTTGATTTGCTGGATTGAATGAGAATTGGAAGAGTGGTTTTGTTTGCTCGGGTTTAGAATCTGTGGATTCTTGTTTGTTTTCTTGTGGTTTGAATGAGAAGGTTGGCTTTGTTGCCGATTCACTAGGTTTGGTTGCGGCGGATCCAAATGAGAACCCAGACTTTTCTGAGGATGCAGATGCATTGAATGAAAAAGAAGGTTTTGTGGCATTTGTTGTGTTTCCAAAACTAAATCCAGGTTTGTCGTCTTTCTTTTCGGTGGAAGCAAAATTGAAAGCTGGTTTATCCCCCCCAAAGCTCAATGCTGGTTTATTTTCTTTCAAATCTGATGTAGTGGTAGCTGGGGCACTAAAATTGAATGAAGGTGTTTTGTTATCTTGACCATTTGTAGTTGTTCCAAATGAAAATGGGAGTTTATTTTCCTTTTGCTCTCCTGCATGGGTAGAACCAAATAATCCAGTAGGTTTGGCAGCTGTTGATGGTGCACCTGTTCCGAACGAGAAACCTGGCTTAGCATCATCCTTCTTTGTCTCCTCAGTATTAGTTGAAGTCACATTAAATGCAATCTTCGGCTTAGCTGGATCTGCGGATAATTTAAATACATCATCTTTAATAGCTTTATTGAATTGAAAAGTAGGACCCTTGATCTCTATTTCATCTTCAGAATCATCCGAATCTGGTTCATTCTTTTTTGCCAACTTCTTTGGGTCAAATGTAAACGGTGAACTCTTGACTGTTGGTTTTGTCGAAAGGGTGAATTGAGGTCCTTGGATTTTGATCTCTTCTTCGCTTTCTTCTTCTGAACTGGAATCGATTTCTATTGGCTCTGGTTGGGATTCTGGCTTCTTCTCTTTGGGTTGTCCAAATGTGACACCACTGGCCGTGGCACCAGTGTTAGATGGCTTGAATGAGAATGATGCTGCTGCTCCTGGTGCAACTGGAGCTGGAGCTGCGTCATCTTTCTTGATATTAAATCCGAAAGTTGGTGCGGTAGTTTTGCCGAAATTAAATGTTGTAGATGGTTTGGTAGCAGTTTCATGATTGGTAGATTTTGGAGGGTTAAATGAAAACGTAGAAGCAGGAACTGTAGAAAGTTTCTGTTGATTCGATCCCATTAATGTAAATGATGTAGTTGGAGCAGGCTTTGCTTGCGGAATAGCAGATGCATTAAATGTATTAGTTGAAGTAACGCCCGAGGCCAGTTCTTCCCCAATTTTCTTATAATAATTGATATATTTCTCAGCGACCGATGTGAAATCAACCACAGTATTTGGGGTATTCATTCTATTAACAGCTTGTACAAACATTTCATTCAATGCTCTAATTTTACTATTCTTGTCAATGGTCGTTGTATTAGTGGTTGTAAAAGCAGGTTGGGTGGCTGGTTTGGAAAGGAATCCAAAAGCATTACCAGAAGCAGCAGGTACCTCTCCTGCTGGTTTAGCTCCAAATCCACCAAATCCTTTGAATCCATTAGAGTCTGCAGCAGCAGTACCTATCCTTCCTTTCGGTTTTAAGATCTTTCTCCTGGCTAACACATCCGATGATGCAACCTGTACTTGTTGGGGTTCATCTCCCTCACTATCTCTATCAAAGCTATCCTTTGTGATTTGACCATCTGCGACTCTTTTGGCCATTTTAATCAATTGGTCGGGTGCGTGGGGGAATGTTATATTGGTGATTTGTGTAGTTGTTTACGTTTTGAGATGATGCCGATCAGTTCAGAACGAATGTATGGTGGCAGATGGGGTTGGAGCCCTAAACATTCTACACCCGCACGTGAGGGATTTTTTTTAGACAACGCACGTGATCAAATTTAAGTATTGCGGCTTGGATGTTTTCTCTCACACATTGAAAATTTTTCTTAGTGATCTCTCTTTTGTATGGGCGACGCAGTAAGCAGAGGGAAAAAAATTATCATCAAAAGAATACATTTTTATGGACTTGTTAATTTCTCTCTTTCTTTCTTCTTGTTGTAAGAATCATCAGTAAAAGTATGTGATAACGATGATAGAGAGTAAATGGAAAGAGGACTAAGATGCAAAGCAACTACTGAATAGTGAAGGATATAACAACTATTATTCATATACAGAAAATGAAGTAATCGTTTCAATCAAGTTCATCGTAAATGATAGAAAAACAGACAACAGCAAGGCTACTACCGTTATACAATTCAAACAATGAAATAGCAATGTGTTAAATAAGGAAGACGAAGTATATCACCTAGATGATAGAAATTAGAATGAGTTATCTTTAAATTATTTAACTACCACTGTCATTTTAAAGTCTATTTCAAAATATCCTAAAATATCGCAATTAACATTATGGAAGATGTTTTTGAACTTCCAAACCGCTGCTATGATTTTGCAAATCTTAATGTCCTTTCCAGTCCTATATAAATATTGTCCGTATACTAACATTTCCTTTTTAGAATGGCTCCAAAGGTTCAACAAACTAAGGCTGCTAAGGCTGCTGCCGCTTTAGCCGGTGGTAAGAAAGGTAAAAAGAAGTGGAATAAGGGTAAGGTTAAGGATAAGGCTCAACACGTTGTTGTCTTAGACCAAGAAAAATACGACAGAATCTTAAAGGATGTCCCAACTTACAAATACGTTTCCGTCTCTGTCTTAGTTGATAGATTAAAGATTGGTGGTTCTATTGCCCGTGTTGCTTTAAGACAATTAGAAGACGAAGGTATCATCACCCCAGTCTTAAAACACTCCAAGCAAGCTGTCTACACCCGTGCTCAATAGATATTTTTGATTCTATAAAGTTTAAAATTTCTGTATAATGGATCTATAATTTTTATTTTTCACGAAACCACATTCACATAATAAATATATAAAATTTGTATAATATTTTGAAGTATTCTATTACCCAATTGTAGAAATGTAAATATGAAATATACTATACGTGTTGTATATTATAAAAGCAATATTGCCTAGAGTAGCCGTACCCGTGTGAGATCAAATTTCATCTCGCAGGGCCAACAGTTCGCAGTATTTTTGAATGTTCCGAGTTTTTCCTACCACACCCATTACTAACTCACACCATCTCCTTTTGCACAACCCACCATGTTAGCAACTATACGGCCTTCTTTATTATCTAGGGCGACTACAAGAGGGTTATATGTACCCACCAGAAGCTTCTTTGGTTCCTCGAAACCCCAAGAATACCAACTTTCAAAAATCTTAAATGGGACTCCTAATCAACTTTACAACATCGTTAGTGAAGTAAGTCAATATCAACAGTTTGTCCCCTTTGTCGAGGAATCCTACATCTCACAACGTTGTACTAAGAACACCCCAACTAGAGCTGGATTACAAGTTGGTTGGAAAGATATAACTGAACGATTTGAATGTGTATTAACTTGTCATGAAAATAAATCTGTACATTCAAAATCAATTCAATTAGACTTATTTGAAGATTTAGAAACCAAATGGGTATTTAATCATATTGGGAATAATAAATGTAAAGTTGATTTTACTTTAACTTATAAATTTAAGAATCCAATTTATGATAGAATTAGTTTTATGTTTGCACCTCAAGTAAGTGAAATTATGATTAAAGCTTTTGAAAAGAGGTTAATTCAAATCAAAACACAAGAAGCCAAGGAGAAATATTCTCTTAAGAAGGAAGAAGCACAAACAGAGAGTGCTGTTTGAAGGAGTATGATGCCTTTGAGTGTTAGATAAAGCCTTATAGATTGTATATAGATTTGCATTCAGATTTTAGAATAAAATTAATAGAGAATTACGATTAAATGATAGCATTTGGCTGGTAAGCGAAACCTTTACTCCTTCATGTCGCCACAACAATTACAAAGTCGTTTCCGGTTCTTTTGGACGTGTCTGACCATAAGGTGAGATTTTCCAATTCTAGATCTCATGTCAACGGTCCGCAACTGTCATAGTTTCCCATTGTTGATTTGAACGATTCGTATCAGCCTTATTGTATTAGGCTTCTCGGAAATTTTCATTGTAATTGAACTAGTCAAGTAGGAGATCGAATAAAACATGAAGTGGTTTCCGAAGCTAGATCGATTGGAAAGACTGTTTATTCGTTCTCATGGCCAGTCTTGGTGAGCTATATCCTTCTGTCAAGATTTGATCATTCCCAAGTGTGGCACTTTGAACAATCTTGAATCGCTCACACTTCAACTTGAGTTTGTAATCAAGGAAATTAATCATTTCTCTTTTCACATGGCCTTATTGCTATGCTGTTGACCTCATCGACCCAACGGCGATATCGATCCGTAGTCAGGGATACCCAGAGAATAAACCAAGCTCACGTAACGTTCCTTGGTTTGTTCCCCTCCGATAATACTCCAATTCTTGGTTAGGGTCCCAGCCGCTAAATTATATTTCCAACAAAAAACGGTTAAAACTCCCCGCATTTACATATACATGTAATAATAGAAAAACCCTCAAAAACCCACCAACAAAGAAAAGTTACAATAAAATGTTCCCCGGAGATTAATAAACGAAAACAACCACTTTCATTTCTTATTGTTTTGCAGCCAATGAACAACTACGATAAATACCCAATAATAATTTTTACGAACCCCCCCTCCTAAATCAACAAGACTATTACCCTAAAAAAAGAAATCATATTACTAACTAGAAGCTTGTTCCCGGGTGTAAAAAAAATATTGCTCGGTTGTAAAACAAAGAAAGAAAAAAAATAAAAAATGTCGTAAAACGCATGTCATCAGATTTATTGGCGTTATCAATGATTTATTTTTTATTTTTTTCTTGATTTATTGATTGATAAAAAATTGCAACCCTCATCAAATCTTCTGATCTGCAGGCTGGTGATGATGGCTATATATTTTTTTCTGATTTGATGTTGTTTCGAAAATTGAGGCGGCTTTTTGATGCAATGGAGAAAGATCATCATGTCTGCTTTTGATTTATACAGTCTAGATAGCAAAAACAACAAAACTGTTGAATTTGCCTTGTGGCTTTGCAAGCTGTGCATTTCCTTTCCTTCGGTTGCTAGGCAACTTTGTACAGATGGAAAAGTACATTCATGCAAATCAACTTATCTGTCAAAAAACCAAGAATATTTCGGAAATACAAAAATAAAAAGAAAGATAAAGGGTTAACTGATACGGAAGAAGAAAGAAAATAACAAGAGATAAGCATAAGATAAAATCAATTCTTGCAATAAAAAATGAAGCATGTATTAGTAAAAAAACCTCTCTAAGTAAAAACCCTCCTATATAACCATAGCTAAAAAAAATGAATGTATATCTCTCTATAAACCTTGATGCGAAATATAGTAACAACGATAGTAATAATATAATGTCTATAACACAGTTATAACCCAATAATATAATATAATGTAATAGTAAAATGCAAGCATATATCAAATTTTGATTGAAATGAAATTTTAAATAGGTACTAATCCATTAGTACCCACATTATAAACTCTTAAATAATGATTTGGAATTCTTTCCAATTCTATTGAAACTCTTCGCCTCATCTTTGTCAGTTCAGATGTTCCTGCGCTAACTAATTGTTGAGTTGAAGTTGCCATAACCAACGATTTCTCAAGCCAGGAATCATCCATATTTAAAGCACGAATACAACGAAGACATTGTTTATAATATCTCTTTTTGGATGGAGTTTTATCAGGTGCTGGACTCCATTTATAATCGGAATCAGAACTGAAACTCAAAGGATAATGTGGTGATACTGCTGAATGGTCATAATCATCAGAAGTTTCCCCATCGTCAACATCTTCTTCCTCTTCGTCGTCCGATTGATGTAATTCAGACATATCTTGAATATCTTCTTGGCCGTCATCTTGTTGTTCGTCAATGGTATCAAATTCGCCATCCTCTTCATATTCCCCTTCTTCCTCTATAATCTGTGATGGAAGTGGTAAATTTGGATTTGAATGAGATCTAGTAATTTGATTAATGTATGGTGGAACAATTGGAGTATCCTTTTTTGATGCTCTTGATAATTTAGATTTCAATTTTGAAAATTTCCCTCGAAATGGATCTGAAGATGAACGTAAACGAGTCACAATTGAACTAGCACTAGAAGAAGAAGAAGATTCTTGATTTCTTCTTCTTCTCCTTCTTGGAATGGTTCTATATTTTGGAAGTTCACGTTCATCGACATCTAAAGAAATATCCTTGCCAACATTAAGAGCTAAATTCCAATCAATTAAAGCTTGAGTAGTTTCAAAAGCCAACAACATTTGTTCATTCTCTAACCGTACTCTTAAAACATTTTCTCTTTTTTTATAATCAGAAGCTAATCCAACTTTAGCATGTTGTAAAGAATATGATCTAATTAATCTATTTTTAAATATTCCCAACAGTTTAATCAAAGTATACAATTGTAAATCATGTTGATCAGTAAATGATGAATTTAATCTCTTAGTTTCTTTAGTCGGCATTTGTTGTAATATTGAAGCTTTAAATTGAACTAATTGATTTTCAAATATAGTTGGTATAGCATAAAAATTCACTTGAGTTGAATTAATTTCAGCAATTTGATATTTCCACAGTCTATTAGCTGAAACTTCATACGGATTTATATATTCCAATTTCCGAGCAATAACTCCAATCTTATATACCGATGGGCTATATGCAGGTGGGGAACAAGATTTTGAAGAAAAAGAAATAGGTGCGAAAAAATCATCAAAATTTGTAGTTGCAATATTTGGACCTAATGAAGATGAAACAGGAAATCTTGGACATCCTCCTGGAGCTAATGATTGATATTCGGGTGGGTATACTGGATTAGGTTCAATGATTCTTAAATATTCATCTTGTTTTGAACTAAAATATAGTTGTTTATTATCATCCGGATATATGGAAATAGGAGTTGGCGGAGTCAGTGGACGTTGATGGTGTAGTGACAAATCATCTGAAGAAGATGAAGCTGAAGATGATACACTATCTACTCTACTTGGTCGTTGTTTATGACGGCTGATCTGTTGTTGTTGTCGTTGTTGTTGTTGATGTAGTATAATTGGAGTTAATGGTTGGGTATGGATTGTCATTGGTCTACCTGAATAAATATCGATTTCACTTGATAAGGTAGCTGTACAACTCATATTGACATTTTATATGATTGATCTCTGAAACAAAAGTGGATGATGAATTACCTATAACTTCTCTCTAGTAGTATAAAATTAAAAAACAATAGTAAAATAAAAACAGGTGGAATTGATTTGATTCTTATATTTTTGAAACTGTGGTTGCTTGAAAAGGGGTAAACTATTTGTATGGTAATACTGACAGTTTATAAAAAATATTATTTTTTATTCTCAACTGTTGTGAAAGTTTCACAAAAAAATAAATTATTAATTAAATTAAACTTTTATTTTCTATTTGAGTTTCTTTTTTTTGTTCCCTTTAAAATTTTTTTTTTTTTTTTGCTGCAATAGAATTTTAAAAATTTCTTAAACCTGCGGTTGGTACACCGTAATTTGTTTTTAAAAATAGATAGGAGACTATTAAGATAACACACACTCTCACAAGCCTTTACCTTTCTTGGAAATGTTAAAGAAATTATAGGAGCCAAGTAATTAAGTGAAAACGTTTTAATCTATTTATCTAATAGAGGGTATATCTTCTGATATTTATATTAATTTACTCTAATTTACTACAGCCTCACCGATTTCCTCCCATTCCCATAATATCCGAGTTAATTAATTAAACCGATATATTAATTTCAAATAAAAAAATAACTGACCATTAATTCCATAGTGTACCGAAAGATTTTATGTATGATTTAAAATTGTAAATTAAGTTCCATTTACGCCAAGGTAAGTAACGTACGACATCTCATTATATTGGTATTTTTTTTTTGATAAACCCATTGAGAGAGACATTTTCATTTGAAAGTATTAACCGATTTCATTATCCTTTCATTTTTATTTATCATAGATAAATAATTCCAAATAGAGAAAAGGTAGAGCCGTACTACAAATACTAAAATCATGTGCATACTTCTTTACTTCTTTGCTTGTGATTTGAACTTTGAAATGGCTTTGATTCTGAATTTTTTATAGGGGTGGACGATTCCTAAAAAAAAATAGGTTTGGTTGACTATCCCCTCAATTACCAAAATGTGTCAAAACTCAAACTTTTTTTTTATTTTTCACGTCTCCTGTTCCTTCCCTGACTTCTTGCTTACAAACACATGAAATTACTCTCCATTATAATACTTAGTCATCACATATATCTAACATCTCCCCCTCCATCGTACAATAGATTGAAAAGGGAATGTATAACGTAATAGAACTGTTATTTTCAATTATAACAATCAATCGTTGCTAATTAGAAAACAAAAAGAAAATGAATACAATTGTTGTAAGGCTTTGCGCAAATTTCTAGCCATACGTCATATTTGTTCTGAGTCAAAATTATTAAGCAAAAGCAAATAGAAATCATTCAAATTTCGAGCGCATGGTCTCCATGGGGGGCCTTCCCCACCTCTTCGTCATTTACGACGACGTGGGCTCCTACAGCATAACTAAAAATATCAATAGAACAATCCCTGCTTACTAAACGTACATATAAACTTGCTTCCCCCTCCGTCTCGTCACATTTGATTTCTCAATAGAACAATACTGCTGACTAAACGTACATGTCAACCTCTTCCCCCTCTCTATCTCATCGCGTTTGACTTCTCCGCGGCCTTAAGCGGCCCCACTATTTTTTACATTAAGGTTAAGGTGCGCTTACACATTTCCTATTTTCACTTGGTACTAATCCTTTTTTTTGTTCAAAAGTACCCCTAAACTAAAGTTTAAATCAGACAGTCCGGTTTTTAGATCCTCCATAACTGTCAGTTTGGTCGGGGGCTCGTATTCCTCTCTCCATTTGCCCCCTCATTCGGCAACAAGCCAAAAAAAAAGAACAATTTACAACCGTCAAAAGCCAAAAAGTTTTAACGCACGCCTATTATGTAAAAAAAAAAAAAAGACAGCGAAGAAAAATGTCTTCGTCGGATCGCTATCTTTGTTCCAATTAGGAAATTTTAATTTTTTTTGTCGCCATCACCATATCACGCGCGCATCATCCGGTTATTCCCCTAACTACCGAGCAAAGAAAAATTGTCTGTTTACACCTCGGAACTATTCCTGTTTCATCCGCGAGATAAATGTGAGTCAAAACTTCTTCCATAATATTCACACGACTGGAGTTTAAAGTTTGTCTTGGTTAGAGTGGAAGTATGGGGTGACTCCCAGTGCATGGTATACGTAGTCAAATGTGTGATTTGTGTCACATATTAGTGAAACACATTTGAAATGTGTGAATTTAAGAACTATTTTGATCCCCAAACATCCGCGATAGTCTGGAGATAAGGATTAATCCTTGGAATAAACACACCGCCTAGAATAATATTATTATTAATAAGCCATGACATCATGTATATTCCTAATTCCGGTTATTCTTGAACACCGCTTATCTCCATTCTTCCTTTCTCTTTACCTCGATTGCATAGTAAAGTGATCGCTTCCCGGTATCAATAGAAATCTATGACCAGTAGTCAATCACCGCTTTAGCCGCTTTCGATATTTTTTTACCTGCATCCTTTAACCTTCTCTTTCATTTAAGTTGTTTTTGCACGATTTATAACTCGGATAGTTTGATAAATTGGATAGAACGGCAACTTTTTGGAACATTTTTTTTTTACAAATATCGCGGATGGCATTGGCTGCAATTTTTTATTTTTTGCGTGTGGTTGCAAATTTCATGTCTTTCTTTCCGAGGCTATTTTGCGTTTGTACCATGATCGGCCCACGGAACTAGTTTTGTTAGTTTAAACACGATGAAGCCAGATCCAACCAACTTCATTGGGATTGTAAAGGTCAGCTAATACATTTGATGAGAGAAACCTTTTACATGCATATACGCAAAAAAGAAAGTTCTTTAGTTGTAGACTCTCCCATTGAGAAAGCCTTTCTGTACTGTCTAGTAATCCCTCCCTGGAATGTCTCAATGCCGGGATTACTTCAGGCATTAGATAAAATTAGCTGGAATATTGATTAAGCGGTTTGTGGATAATAAAATTTCCATGATGCAATCATATGTCGATATATGCAGCTCTCTGTGACTCCTGAGAAATTCTTTTGAGATTAGATCGAAGTTTTTACTTGGTGAAATCTAATATTTGTCAAAATTGATATAGACCGCGACCTTTTTGGATGTCACGAGGGGGGCAGAATCTGGTGATGTTATTTCGTCTATGTTCACGGTCCACGACCAACTCAATGTTATCGATCTGGACGTTTCGATGAAGGCAATACCCCGGTTGACAATGAATCAATTAGATCCGACAGATCTGTTCGAAACAGAGAAGCTTTGGAAGACATTAGAGAACGCTTTGAGAAATACCAGGCAGAAGATTCCAACAGGTTTAAATCATCAGAATTTCTTCAAGCAATTTGGTATTCCAACCGAAAACTGATGTGCAAGTCATCAGCACCTATTATCTAAACTTAAAATAAGTGATTTACCCTTGCGTGATGATTTCAAAAAGGTTGAAACGGTTCTACTACATAGAAGCTTTGAAAAATCTGATCGAAGATGAAAACACAACTTAAATGCATTGTATTAAATTCTCATTTCCATTTCCACTGGATATTTTCGAAGGCTAGTAAGCTTGTTGGGATGGAATCATTGTGTTTATTGCCTGTTGTTTAGCAATGATTTAGTCAAATCTTAACTAGTATCAGCTGGAAGTGTCGCTTGGTTGCAACTCTGCTCTGGTTCAACAACACAAATTAACATATATATAAAGTAGTGAAAGTAATGAATGCAAGCAATTGCTAAGGTGTATAATATCATTCCAGACATATCACTTAGCTTGATTATTCTCTGTACTTAGTTCATACTGCCTCTTGTCTTAAGTTCTTAACTGAAGAGCTTCAAGATTGATATTTTTTCGCAGTTGTTCCAGAATTTACTAACCAAATTTGCAGCATAAATTTTAGGCGCCACAAATAAGAAATGTAGATTTATCCTTTTCTTTTCTTCTTTACATTTCACCATCAAATGCAAGTCAAATTCAACTACATTTATTATTCATCCTATTCCTACAATCAAGTAATATTCATAGTTATGTTTATTGTTATCATTGAATCATTTTCCAAAAAAATCCAATTCATTATCCTTCAATAATATTACATATTCCATTAATCATTACTTTTAAATCAAAGCTCCGGCCGCTATCATTATCAGAGATTAAAAAATCACTTTTGACAAATCAACATGGAGATGAGGAATCAGGGATGATACAATTTGGAGAGAGTTGGGCTGAATTTCACGAATCGGTTAAATGCTTTCATACTAGTCGACTAGCTAGCGGCTAATTTGTGTGTTGGTTTTTTTATATGATTTCAGAGAAGAGGGCTTGACTTAATCTAGGTTGTTCAACTGGGGGTATCAAACTTTCCATTCATTTGAATTATCCGCTTGGGCAACGGTTAACTTCTATGATGGATATAATGGGTACTGGGGGGCTATTTTTTGGGATATACTGGTGCATTGCACTTTCCATTCATTTGAATTATCCGCTTGGGCAACGGTTAATTA